>NC_089589.1:80282462-80469025 GCF_019320115.1 Miscanthus floridulus
GCAATAATTTAATTAAATACTTTACTTTAAAGTAATGCATTACGTTCAGGAGTTGTTTGCAACCGTTGCTGCATTATACCTTGCTTACCTTTGTTATACTATATCCTTGTTACCCTGGTATCCGCAGTCGAGTCAATGCTTAGCTGGCTTAGACCGGTAGAAGTCAGGTGATTTCCTGTCACCTGCGAGCTATAGGTGGTTACCTGGATCTGCTTGGATGACTATGAAGTCATGGTATAACTAAGTGTTAAATGAAGTTGAGACCGGACGGAGACTTGCAGAGTTTTGGACTGTAGTGTTTCCGTCTGTGTCGATTAAGGACCGACCGTTGTTGGGCCTCGAGTCATGTTGAACGCATGCCTTACATTTTGCTAGCCGGATAAAGTACCTTCCGACCGCGAAGCTGGGAGATTTTTCGGGCCGAGCAGATTGCCCGCAACGCACTATGCCGGAGCAGGTGTGGTAGGACACGGGGGCGGGATGATAAGGCCAAAGTGCAGTCGGTCGGCCCCCGGGTACATGTGGTTCCTGGCAAACTCGAGATTTCCTAAAAAGTTGACACGGTGATCAATATCTCACTTTAGCGGGTGAGTGAGGTTTGTGTAAGGAATAAATCACCAGCTGGTTAGGAATCGATTCGAATCGCCATCGCTCCTGGATAGTGAGCACTTGACTTGAGTTACTTCATCGTAGTAAATGTGATGGAACACTTGGACAGTTATAGTGAATATGACAGTATGGAAGTTGTTTAATGATCATTGGTTATCATTATCTGCTTAATCACATGTTTACTCTAGAATAGGTGCAAACCTAGTTGACAGGTTAATAATAATTAACTTGGCAATAATGCTTTTAGAAAGGTTCTTGAAATGCTAAAATGCTTCTTTTTTTGCAAATGAGTCAGCTACCCTACTATAAAGCCCTTCATAATCCTTGGTGTCATTTATTTTTGGTTATGTCGGGTAAGTCTGGCTGAGTACCTTCTCGTACTCAGGGTTTTATTCCCACTTGTTGCAGATGGGCAGATGTATTACGGCTACTGTATCAACTGCCTTTATCCTGCGATGGGTGATGCTTAGGACCATGGGCATGGTCATTCCTTACGTCTCATCTGATGCTTTTGTTGGAGATGATCATTCGCTGGCACTATATTTAAACTCCGCGTGAGTGTGTGTGTGGTTTGAACAAATGACTTCCGCTACTTTTATTTGAACTGGTTTTGTAATAACTATGTTGAAACTCTGATGTATCCGTGATGCAAACTTTTATGTAATATGTGATGGTGACCGCTAAACTTATTACGATCATGGCTGGGACACGAGTTGGTTTGAAATCCTTCGTGATTTCACGGACTACCGGGTTATACAGGCTTAAGTTTGCTCAATCGTCTGCTCTGGTGGATGATTTTCTTACTTAATTTCGTATAATTGGTCGGTTCTGTTACAGCTGCGGGCGAGCGGATCCGCCGGCGGAGCTGCGGGCGGAAGAGAGGGGAGGAGCTCCAGGCGAGGAGGAGCTCTGGCGGCCAACGGAGAAGCGAGCGGGCGGATCCGTCGGCGGAGCTACGGGCTGGCGGATCCATCGGCGGAGCTACGACTACGGGCTCCGAGAGGGGGAGGAGCTCCCAGCGAGGGGGAGGAGCTCCGGCGGCCGGCGGAGCTGCGGGCGGATGAGAGGGGGAGGAGCTCTAGGCGAGGAGGAGCTCCGGCGGCCAGCGGAGAAGTGAGCGGGCAGATCCATCGGTGGAGCTGCGGGCGGACGGATCCGTCAGTGGAGCTACGGCTACGGGCTCCGAGAGGGGGAGGAGCTCCCGGCGAGGGGGAGGAGCTCCAGGCGAGGAGGAGCTCCGGCGGCCAGCGGATTTGCTGGCGTGCGGAGCTACGAGCAGAGGCGGAGACCCGGGCGAGCGCTCGGGAACGCGGCTCGCGTTTTCCAAATCGCAGCCCTTCGGTCGCTTTTCCAATCGCCGTTGCGGAGAGGAAATCGAACGCGAACGCTGCATTTGCGATGGAGACCGTCGCGAGCCGTTTGGCGGGTTTATCCTGCTTCTCCCGTCGCGAATGCACGATGAGCGGAACCAAATAGGGCCTTAGTGGGATGGGAATAAGCGGACAGGACATACTCTCCCTCTGCCATGGACCGGTGCTGTGTCGGATTATATGGATATTGCTATATTAGCACCACTGCAAACAAACAATCGTCCCGACAACAGAGCTAGCGAGTAGTATATGTTACTGTTGAGTGGTCATGGATCAGAATCTACATCCATATATAAATGGGAAACTGAATCAGGGGAGGATCCAACATCCGATCCAGATTAGTAATGTCCAATCCAATCCAGCTGCTTTAAGGCATGTTTGGGGCCGCGTTTTCTACGGTGACAGCCAAAACGAGTGAAGAATCATGCCAAACGTCCTGTGGTTTGAGCGATTCTTTTCGTCGCACATGGCATCCACACTGCGAAAATGAAGCGGAAGTCGTGTTTCCCGTGCCATGGTGGAACGGCCGCGGTACGCATACTGCACCGCGTGGTTCGGCAGACGCCGTTCCAACACACGTCCTTAAAGTCTAAGAGTCTATTTGGATCCTCTCGTATAAAGTTTAGATCTCTAAAAAATTTAGCGCACTTTAGCTCACTTTTGAGCTCTAAAGCTCTAATGTGAGGTGGGCTAAAGTTTAAAGTTAACTTTAGATCACCTGTTTAGAGACTTTAGCTCCAAAGTTTAGAGGGGTGAATCCAAACATATCGTAAATCCATCCATGTCATGTCTAAAGCTGGACTTCAGAATTAAAATCTCAGAGGTGGAAGTATGGTGTCCCGAGGGAGGATTAGCCCAAGCTGCAGCCACTCTTGGAGGGGCTAGAGAGGCTGCGGGACCGCGGCCTTACTGCGGCTATGGCCGCCAGCACCGAAATCGCGCTAAGCAGCGCATGGAGAAGCACGCAGGTGCTCACGGTTCTGAATGACAGTTTCAGCTGGGTGATTAGGTCTTTCTAAAATTGCAACCCTACGTGCAATCCTCCCTAGCTACGTGAGCACATCAAAAGCTGATCATACTCGAGACGCTAACACATGCTCCCTCCGTCCCAAAATAGAGGTCGTTATGAGATGCGTGTTGGATATAATATGGGCTTGGCCATATAATATTTAATAAATCAAATAAAACTCTATGGTACGTAACATTAAGTGTTGTATGGCTTAATACCATACGGGATTTTGACTGAACGCTGACTCAGCTTATATGGTTGGAAATTATTCATCTAAATTGAGAAGCTGAGAAAAAGATAAAGGCGTGCCACACGCGCGCGTGTCGTCGCCGCCGCCGGCCGGGCCGGGCCATGGCCGTGGGCCGAGGCGGGCGGCGAGCGAGCGGGCGGGCATGGCCAGTCTTTTGCCACTTAATCCACATAACAACAGGAGTTACTCCCCTTGATGGTGGAGGCGAACTGATGGCGGCAGTTACCGTCCTTTCCGCTTCCGTCTCCGTCTCCTAGGATTCTCCACTGTCTCTCTCCTTCCCGTCGAACCATATATCCGAGTCCTTCATAAGTGGAGATCAAGTCCTTCTGGCAACCACTCCCGAGAGAACCACAGATCAGCAGCATCCTGGCTTCCCCATCCCGTAACTCTGCGCGCACGGAGTAGACGGAGAGCAGGTGCCTCCGGAACCCTCGTTCGTCTGAGAACCCTGCACGGGGTGAGCGGTGATAAGTTTTTGGGGAGCGATCCACGACTGCTCGTCCATGTACATCTTCTTCCCGGTGATTTCCTATGGAACGTCAAGGCGTCTTCTTCCTGGTGATCCGTTTATGGGACTGCACTACGAACATCTTCCTGCATCGACTGTGGTCCGTGACTTCGAGCAACGCACTATGTCGACTAGTGCGAATGGAGCCTCCGATGCCCTCGACAAGGGACCCTCCTCTAGGTACAATCTAATCTCTGTGATTTCTGTACTTTGTGTTTTTTACTGGATTCACCAGTATGTCATCTCTGCATGCTGTAGTGTTCATAAGAAATATACACATGCACATATACATTGTCACAAACCTGCTGATGTTATTTTTCTAGATTAAACTGATAATGAAATTGCCTAAATTCATAACAATCCAAAAACCTAATGTTAGACAATTTTCTGTCAGTGGTTTTGCTGCTGCTTTGAAGCCAAATAATTTTGATGGCAAGAATTTTATGATATGGAGTGCCAAGATGGTATTGTGGTTGACTGCGATGAACTGCTTTCACGCTGCATAGGGGAAGCCTGAACAGTTTACTCCTGATGAGGAGAAAAAGTTCTTGGCTGCCGATAACCTGTTTCGAGGCGCCGTGATTAGTGCACTTCATCCCAAGTATGAGAAAAACTACATATCTTGTACATCAGACAAAGAGTTATGGGATGCTCTTGAGGCAAAGTTTGGGGTTTCTGATGCTGGCAGTGAGTTGTACCTTATGGAGCAGTTGTATGACTACAAAATGGTTGAAAATCGTTCTATGGTCGAACAGGCTCATGAGATACAGGCGCTAGCAAAGGAACTAGAACATTTCTCATGTTTGTTGCCCGACAAGTTTATGGCCGGCGGTATAATCGCTAAGCTACCACATTCTTGGAGGGATTTTGCTACTTCTCTAAAACACAAGAGACAAGAGTTTAGCGTGGCTGAGCTTATTGGATCTCTTGATGTTGAGGAGAGGGCGAGAGCAAAAGACAATCATGAAAAAAGAGTTGAGTCTTCCGCCGTCAATATGGTGCACAAGAAAAACTCATTTGCATCTTGTAATAAAAAGAAGAAGAACATACAAGAGAACAACAATGTAAAGCCTAAACAAACTGCACAGTTTAAGAAGAAAAACAACCAGAAAGGTGGAGGTTGCTTTGTTTGCGGGAGTGATGAGCATTGGGCAAGTGCGTGCCTAGACCGCAAATATAAGCAAGAAAAGAAATCAGCAAACGTGGTCATTAGCGAGACTGGAGGAGAAACATCTAGGTATGGTAATTCTTTACCCTTTGTGTTTTTTAGTTTGTCTTTCACCTGAGTGGTGGATGTTCAGTGGTGCTAATATTCATGTGTGTGCTGATGTTTCTTTGTTTATTTTCTATCAGGCCGGCAGGAGTGGAGCCTTGCTGATGGAAAACGGTTCGCATGCGCGTGTTCTTGGTGCTAGTACGGTCGTTCTGAAGTTTACTTCGAGAAAAACGATGCTATTAAAGAACGTGCAGCATGTCCCCTCCATCAAAAAGAACCTTGTTAGCGCTTCTCAGATGTGTCGTGATGGCTTTAAAATTGTGCTTGAGTCCAATAAATGTGTTGTGTCGAGACATGGAACATTTGTTGGAAAGGTTATGATTGCAGATGATTGTTCCGCTTATCTTTGCTTGATGATGTGTATAATAAAGTGGTGAACATTGTTAATGTTTCGGATGAGTCGAATATATGGCATTCATGACTTTGTCACATTAATTTTGGCTGTATCATGTGGCTTGCAAATCTAAATTTAATCCCGAAATTTAACTTAGTCAAAGATTCTAAGTGCCAGGTGTGTGTACAATCGAAGCAACCGCGCAAGCCTCACAAGGCTGCTGAGGCGAGGAACTTGCACCATTAGAACTCGTTCATTCTGATTTATGCAAAATGAATGGCGAATTGACTAAAGGCGGTAGATGATACTTCATGATATTTATAGACGATTGCACTAGATTTTGCTACGTGTATTTGCTAAAAACAAAAGATGAAGTGTTGCATTATTTTAAGGTCTATAAAGCCGAGGTAGAAAATCAACTTGAGAAGAAAATCAAGCGTTTGCGGTCCGATCGCGGGGAGAATATTTCTCAAATGAATTTTCTAAGTTTTGCGCGGTGCATGGAATTATTCATGAGAGGACGCCACCATACTCACCACAGTCCAATGGGATTACAGAGAGAAAGAACCGCACTCTAACTGATTTGGTTAATGCCATGTTGGAGACTGCGGAACTATCTAAGGAATGGTGGGGTGAAGCTATATTGACAGCGTGTCATGTCCTAAATAGAGTGCCCACAAAGAATAAAGAAATCACACCATTCGAGGAATGTGAGAAGAAGAGATTAAATCTCTCTTACCTATGAACTTGGGTTGTTTGGTAAAGGTGAATGTGCCAATAAACAAAAAGCGAAAGCTTGGACCAAAGACTGTTGATGGTGTCTTTCTTGGTTATGTTATTCACAGCGTGGGTTATAGATTTTTAATTATAAACTCTAGTGTTCCTGAGATGGTTGTTGATACAATCATGGAATCTAGAGACGCTACATTTTTTGAGAATGAGTTTTCCATGAAAAATGCACCTAGCACAATTGGTCATGAATTTATAATTCCCCATGAGCATGAAAATTTTATTCCGATAGAACAAATTGAGGAACCCTATGTGCAAAATCCTGAGGAGGATGACACTATAGTCACCAGAAAAAGCAAGAGATAGAGGACTGCAAAGTCTTTTGGTGATGACTATATTGTGTACCTTATGGATGACACACCAACGACCATTAAAGAGGCATATTCCTCTCCTAATGCTGACTTATGGAAGTAAGCAGTACGGAGTGAGATGGATTCTGTTATGTCTAATGGAACTTGGGAATAGTTGATCGTCCCTATGGGTGCAAGCCTATAGGTTGCAAATGGGTGTTCAAGAAAAAGCTTAGGCCTAATGGTACTATTGAGAGGTACAAGGAAAGACTTGTGGCTAAGGGTTATACTCAAAAGGAAGGTGAGGATTTCTTTGATACTTATTCACCGGTTGCCCGATTGACCACAATTCGAGTTTTGCTTTCCCTAGCAGCCTCTTATGGTCTTATCGTTCATCAAATGGACGTTAAGACAGCTTTCCTAAACGGAGAGTTGGAGGAGGAGATCAATATGGATCAGCCTGATGGGTTTGTAGCAAATGGTCAAGAAGGCAAGGTGTGTAAATTATTAAAGTCATTATACGGCCTAAAATAAACTCCTAAGCAATGGCATAAGAAGTTCAACAGAACTTTAACATCTGTTGGCTTTGTTGTGAATGAAGCTGACAAATGTGTGTACTATCGGTATGGTGGGGGTGAAGGAGTCATTTTGTGCTTATATGTTGATGACATACTGATCTTTGGATCCAGCCTCAAAGTGATCGAGGAGGTGAAGGAATTTCTATCTAAAAATTTTGAGATGAAAGATTTGGGAGAGGCTGATGTTATTCTTAATATCAAGCTTCTAAGAGAAGGTGATGGTGGGGTAACTCTATTACAAACCCACTATGTGGAAAAGGTGTAGAGTCGCTTTGGGTTCAGTGACTATGCACCTGCTCCTACACCTTATGACCCTAGCGTGCTATTGAGGAAAAATCAGAGAATAGCAAGGGATCAGTTGAGATATTCTCAGATCATTGGTTCGCTCATGTATCTTGCTAGTGTAACAAGGCCTGACATCTCATTTGTTGTGTGCAAGCTGAGCCGGTTTGTGTCAAACCCAGGAGATGATCACTGGCGAGCTCTTGAGAGAGTGATGCGCTACCTAAAAGGGACCATGAGCTATGGTATTTGTTATACCGGACATCCGAAAGTGCTGGAAGGCTATTGTGATGCCAACTAGATTTCTGATGCTGATGAGCTTTATGCCACAAGTGGATATGTGTTTTCGCTTGGAGGTGGTGCTGTTTCCTATAAGTCTTGCAAGCAGACTATCTTAACGAAGTCTACAATGGAAGCAGAACTCACAGCATTAGACACTACTGGATCTGCGGCTGAGTGGCTTCGTGATCTCCTTATGGATTTACCGGTTGTTGAGAAACCCATACCGGCTATTTCTATGAACTGCGATAACCAGACTGTGATTACAAAGGTTAACAGTTCCAAGGATAACATGAAGTCCACAAGACATGTTAAGAGATGACTAAAATCTATCAGAAAATTGAGAAACTCCGGAGTAATAGCGTTGGACTATGTCCACATGTCTAACAATCTGGCAGATCAGTTCACTAAGGGTCTATCACGCAATGTGATAGAAAGTGCATCGAGAGAGATGGGTTTGAGACCCACTTGAAATTTACTATAGTGGTAACATGTTCTATGTGATCGGAGATCCTATGAAGTAGGACGGTCAAACAAGCTAGTAGTAAATTGTGAGGAAAGATCCTTAGTAAGACTCATTTCTGATGCATATCTTTCCTTTCTGTAAGGCAGGCTGGCTTTTGCCTTAATGCATTCCAAGTGGCTTGTCAAAGCAAAGATGTTGTCCTATAGAATATCTTTTGAGGAACACACCTATATGAGTTAGACTGCTGGTCACAGTCTATGAGATTTGGGTGATCTCTAAATACTCATGAAAGGCACTAAAGTATGACTTATATGCTTCAAATCGAGGGGATGCCTTTTCCTGCCTAGTATCAGCTAAGGACTTTAGTGACATTCACCTCTCACAAAACTATTAATTCAAGGCTTAGTCCATTGTTCAGTTGTGACTGAGTGAAACTATTGTTCTAGATGGATGTTCAACTTAATAGTCTCCATCGAAACACTGGTATATAAAAGAAATGTGGTTCTGAGACTACTTTGTTACAAACCCTAGAGTTTGGTGGGGATTGTTGGATATAATATGGGCTTGGCCCATATAATATTTAATAAATCAAATAAAACTCTATGGTACGTAACATTAAGTGTTGTATGGCTTAATACCATACAGGATTTTGACTGAATGCTAATTTAGCTTATATGGTTGGAAATTATTCATCTAAATTGAGAAGCTAAGAAAAGGATAAAGGCGTGCCACACGCGCGCGCGCGTCGCCGCCACCGCCGGCCGGGCCGGGCCGAGGCCGAGGCGGGCGTGGCTAGACTTTTGCCACTTAATCCACATAACAACGGGAGTTACTCCCCTTGATGGTGGAGGCGAACTGATGGCGGCAGTTACCATCCTTTCCGCTTCTGTCTCTCCATCTCCTGGGATTCTCCGCTGCCTCTCTCCTTCCCGTCACACCCATATATCCGAGTCCTCTGTCAGCGGAGATCAAGTCCTTTTGGCAACCACTCCCGAGAGAACCACAGATCAGCAGCTTCCTAGCTTCCCCGTCCCATAACTCTACGCGCATGGAGTAGAGAGAGAGCAGGTGCCTCCGGAACCCTCGTCTATCTGAGAACCCTGCACGGGGTGAGCGGCGATTAGGTTTTTGGGGAGCGATCCATGACTGCTCGTCCATGTACATCTTCTTCCCGGTGATTGCCTGTGGTACGTCAAGGCATCTTCTTCCTGGTGATCTGTTCGTGGGACTACACTGCGAACATCTTCCTGCATCGACTGTGGTCCGCGACTTCAAGCAACGCACTATGTCAACTAGTGCGAATGGAGCCTCCGATGCCCTCGGCATGGGACCCTCCGCTCGGTACAGTCTAATCTCTATGATTTATGTACTTTGTGTTTTAACTGGATTCACCAGTATGTCTTCTCTGCATGCTGTAGTGTTCATAAGTGAAAGGATCAAGATGCCCAAGAGGGGGGTGAATTGGGCTAATTACAAATTTCTCTGCAATAATCAAATCCTATGGTTAGCCCAATTAACCCCTTGTGCCTAGAAAGTGTTTCTATTGACCTAACGCACAAAAGTTTAGCACCATAAGTTCCAATCCTACTCTAGCATGGCAATTCTAGAATGTAAAAGAAAAGTAATGAATTGCTCAAAGTAAATGCTTAAGTAAAGAGAGGAGAAGGAACACGGCGATGTTTTGCCGAGGTATTGGAGAGTCGCCACTCCCCACTAGTCCTCGTTGGAGCACCCGTGCAAGGGTGTAGCTCCCCCTTGATCCGTGCAAGAATCAAGTGCTCTCTATGCGTTGATTCTTTGACACTCCGTTGCGATGAATCACCCACAATCTCTCACAACTTGAGTTGGGTCACCCACAAGCTCCGTCGGATGATCATCAAACTCCCAATCACCACCAAGCCATCTAGGTGATGGCGATCACCAAGAGTAACAAGCATGAACTCTCACTTGACCACGACAAGCCTAATGAGAACGGTGGATGCACACTTTGCTACTCTTGATCTCACTAATGAGGGCTCTCTTTGGGATTCTCAAATCTCAATCACCTCACTAGGATCTTGCTCTTCTTGGCACTCTCAAACATGTTTCTCAGCTGTTGGAATGAGCAAAAGTATCCCCACACACGAATGGAGGTGGTATTTATAATATGGGCTAAAAAACGAACCGTTATGTGCCTCTACGGGGTGACCGGATGCTCCGGTCATATTGTCCGGACGCGCTGGTCAGTTCACCCCGAAACCCAGTGTTTGCAGTGTGATCGGACGTAGGCTAGCGTTCGGTCGCTATTTACCCTCACTGGAACCTTACTGATGTCGACCGAACGCTGGACTCCTAGCGTCCGTTCACTTGCTAGGCAGCGTCCGGTCATTAGCCGAAACCTGATCAGCGTCTGGTCAGCATTGACCAGACACGTTTGATCAGGATTCTCCCTCTCTAGGACCTTACTGATGTCGACCGGACGCTGGCCCTCAGCGTCCGGTCACTTGACCTCTCAGCGTCCGGTCACTTCCAGAGGCTTTCACCTTGGTCAAATGAACTGACTGGACTTTGAGCCAGCGTCCGGTCACACTGAAGTCAACGTCCGGTCAGTATTTGACCCTCCATTCACTTCCAACTCTCGATCATATGTGAATGAAGTTTGCTCTATTGGATCTAAGGACTATTTTGGAGCTACCTAGCGCTAGTTTTAGCAAGTGTGCACCACACCTAACCCACTAGACTCACCTAGGTCAAGCTACCCATCCGTACCCCCTTAATAGTACGGCCAAAGGAAAAATAAAGTCCTAAACTACTCTAAGTGTCACTCCAACTTCATTCAACACTTAGAACTAGTCCATCCTTAACCTTGTCGTCCATCCTTTAAAAACCGAAACGATTTCCATCGTAGGGGCATGACCATCATGATAGCCCAATCAATCTCCATTACCGTGACCTAACTTAATTGCCTCTGCAAAACACACATTAGTCACAGTAATCACATATTGTCATTAATCATCAAAACCCAACTAGGGGCCTAGATGCTTTTAATCTCCCTCTTTTTGGTGATTGATGACAATACTACCTCGAGTATGTGAAAGAGATGAGGTTTTTAACATGCTTGGTTCATATAAGCTTTTGGCAATAAGAACAAAAGTGTTAGACAAGCTTATATGACCCAAGCCAACATGATGTACTCAAAAGATTTGAAATAAGCATGAGTACAAGTAATGAAGCTCATTTGCATTGGAGTAAAACGTGGAAGCAAAAGCAAATGAGCATAGCACAAGTGATATGACATATAAATGATTCAAAGTAGAGAGCACACATGTCACATATCATGATCACATAGATATCACTATCATATAGATATAGTAGTAAATATGAATGCATAAAGTATCATACATAAAACTCCAAATGTAATAGATAAGCATATAATAACTAAGCTCCCCCTAGATATGTCGCTCCCCCTAAGTCTAACATACTCGATCCCTCTCCCCCTTTGGCGTCAAACACCACAACCTAAGGGTCGGTCGACGGGGCTGCAGCGGACAAGCCGGGCGCTAAGGTACGAGGAGCGAGGTGGAACTAGGTGCCATCATCATCTGATCTTGAGCTCTGAGCTGTCTGACCCTTTGTAGCTAGAAGCGATGCTAAAGTAGTCTAGGTCGGATCAGGAACTAGAGCTGCTATAGGCTGTGTTGGTATTACTGAAGCAGCTGGCTCTGATGATGCCACTGAGGAAGGGAGCGTCTCTATAGTCCCGGTGATAGGTGCAACTATAGAAGGACATGGGACATGCAAGTATGGAGGAGTAGGCATCCATGTCAACTTGCTGAAGGATGCACCAAGGCTCCTGGACACTGTAGTCTTTGGCACTAGCAGCGAGGACGTCTCTGCCGGTGTGAAGCCCGTCTAAAAAGGTGTGAACTGTGGGGCTAGCACTAGCGAAGCAAAATACTAGTACACCTGCTCTGTAGGTGAAGCAAAATGTGCTAGTGGCTGTCCCTGACTCTGAAGCCCACTAGGTTGTAATGCTGGAGTCATCGAAGTGGTGGAAGGCTGACCAAGCTAGGGCGAAGGCTATGGCAGTGGGGCCCCAATCCCTGTCACTATATGCTGCATGAATCCAAGAAGCTACTGCTGCTGCTGGATGGCCTGCTGCTATCTCTGGAACTCGTCCTGCCGAGTCTGAAACTGTGCGAACATAGCAGCGGTCTCCTAAGCCTGACGAGCCTGGTCCTGCCTCATCTGCTCAAGTATAGCAAGAAGAGCGGTGTCTGTCTGTAGTGCAGGTGGTGCTGAACTGGAGCTGCCGGCCTCATGGTCATGTCGTCATGCAGACATATGAGGAATGTCCTGGTAGCCCTCGTTTGAGCTGTCACTGGGGTTGCTCTCGACCATCCCCTCCCGCTGAGCAAGCTACTCCTCCTCAGTAGCTGCAATACCCCTAATAATAGCATCCTGCTGGGCTACAGTCTCGGGTACATCTGGATGACGGCGCTACTAACTAGGTGCCTATGGTGTACTATAGCGGATCATCTGAGTCAGGTTGTATGTAGGGAACTCTGTAGTAGCACCACTATACTCAGCTAACATCTCAGGCGACCTCACTGTAACTGCCCTATGAATAAGAAATGTGATCCAATGGGCATATGGCAACTGTCGATGACCTTTGAACCCCTCAGCAATAGTATCCTCCATCTCTGAAAGAAGGAGATCCCAAATGTCAAATACGATCTGCTGTATTAGGGAGTTGAGAAGCCATAGCTGCAAGCGAGTCAAGCCCTCGCGATACCCCATCCTCGGAATCAAGGTCCTCCTCATAATGGTATCTAGCACTCTGGCTATAGGAGTGAGATCACTGGGAGTCCTGCTCGACCCCTCGCCAAAAGGCTCCGTGAAGCAGTGGTAAACCAAATCTGTGGGAGGAACCATACCGCCATGAGGGTGTCTTAGAGGCACTATCTATCCATAGCAAACATCATGTAACCTGATAGGCTGCTCCTAAAGCCTGAGTATCTCCCTAACTCTAGTGCTCATTAGCATGTAATCTCTGCCTCTGAATGCAAAGTGAATGTATCTGTGCTGCGAGTCAATCCATAGAGTAGCATAGAACTGACAGACCCAAGATGGAACATATAATCCTGTCCATCCAATCAAGTCTGTCAGCCCTAGCAGATATGTAAGGTAGGGGCGTATGTGTTCTCCAACTGCTACAACTATAGACTCAATGTTGCACATCCTCTGAGGTCTAAATATAGCTCCACTGTTAAGATATGCATTGTAGAAATCCTCCTAGAGTGGTGTGTAGAAGCCCTCTGATGCTTTCTCATCCCTCCTGGGTGCAAACCACACCTCAAAGTCCATGAACCTCAGCTGTTGCACCTGTTTGGCCATGGTGGCCCTTAGATCAAGATGGGTCACTAGAGGCGGACCCTATGGTCTAGGCGGTGGATGAGAACCCCTCCACTGAGTGTCTGGCCTCGGTGTAACTGGAGCATGGGTATGACCAGAGCGGCGTAACTATGGCTGATGTGCCAGCTTTGTCTCCTCGGCCTGCTCACCCTCCTAAGTCTGCTGTGCTGGCTGTGCCTCCTGAGTCTGCTCTGCTGCCTGTGCTGCTACTATGACTCCTCGTGAGGCTGACCCTCATCAATGGCAACACGCCGTCCTCCAATCATGAGAGTCCTAGATGGACCACCATGAAGGTGCTCAACTCGCTCAAGTGTAGCCCTCGCTTCTGGTGAAAGCTGATCTGCGATCTGGACTCCACTACGAGCACCTCCTCTCTCAGCACGCTCTGTGGCCTCTGCAACTACGGAGGCTCTCACTGTCTCTACATCTAGATACTTGCGCTTCTTTGTTGCAGTCTTCTTTGTTACCTTGCCTTTTGGATCTATAGGCAAACGAGGCGGATGCCTCGGATCCTCATCACCTGGACCACCTCCGGCGTTCTTGACATGAGCCATCTGACAAGGACTACTGCCTCTAACAATGATCAACTGCCGCTGACACTTTTGAGGCTTGGCCTTGTTCCATACTCGCGAGCTTGGCCCCGAGTTGACTGACAACTGCCACTGTGACCTCAACGGCACCGACTCGCTGCACGATGGAATAGATAGGATATACAAATAATTTTAATTATTCATCTAGAGATATGAAACCCTAATAGAGCAAGCAATTAGGTATGAAATTGAAACGCGGGCTTGCTACCTGACGAACTGGCGAATCGACAAGAAGAGGTACGAACGGGGAACCACCGGATCGGCTAGGGTTAGGGTTCCGATGAGGTGTGACGGCCGAGCGATGCAATGTTGGCCCTAGAGCTATGCTGTGGCAAGGGTGCCGCTAGGGCAGAGGCTCAACGGCGTTGGAGATGCTGTGCATGGGCATGGTGGCACTAGGGCGGCATAGCATGGCGGCTCAAGCTTGGTGGCGCATAGGGTGTGTGGAGCAGCACGGCTATGGCGAGCAGGGTGGCACGTTGCGGTGGAGGCGGCACGGGCGGCATGTGGGAGCAGCACGGCTGTGGCAAGAAGGGTGGCACGGTGTGGTGGAGGCGGCACGGGCGGTGTGCAGGAGCAGCACGACGTGGGCAGGGCGCTACGGCGCGGCGGATGCTCGATGCTAAAGACAACGGCTCGGGGCGGCGCAGTGAAGTCGGAGGCTAGGGTTAGGTGCGGATGCAGAGCTAGGCACGACGGCGCGATGGTTATAAGCCCCCCCGATAGAGTTGGATAAGGAATGAAGAAATGAGATTGAAATCTGCACGACTCCTATTGACTGGACGCTCCGGTGGCAGTGACCGGACGCTGCCACCCAGCGTCCGGTGGACACCAACTGGACGCAGCCAGAGTTCGGTCAATACAGCCTTCGTCTTCTCCACACGACCGGACGCTAGAACGCCTTCTAACCAGACGCTGAAACGCAGAGTCCGGTCACTCCTTCGCAGCAAGTTCACCTCCTATGAACTGACTAGACGCTGGACTTCAGAGTCCGGTGCAGCGTCTGGTCACTCTTTTTCCAGCAAATCTTCAAAGTTCTTCGTGCTGCCTGTTCCCAATCAAGTCCCAACTTGAATAAGATCCAAATAAACACCAATTGGGATTGATGTGAGTGATCTCTCTCAAACCCTCAAGTTTTTTTTAAAATATTTTGCCTTAGGCTATAATTCTTTTTAAGAAAATAGGCAATAAGATAGCAATTTGAAGACAAACGACAACACAACATTCATGCATATGCAATGCAATATTTGTAAGTAAATCTAGTTGATTGTCAAGTTTGATATAAGGTTAAGCTTCTTCACACGCTTTTCGACTGTTATCTTAACCATGTTAGATAAGCCCTATATGCATTATAAAATATTAAACATGTTGTATATTACAATGCAATGCAAGGGACAACACAAGCTCATTTTTTAGTGAAGTTACTAAAATCAAGCACATTGAGCTCATTCCACAATCTACAAAATGTTATCTCATCTAGCGGTTTAGTGAAGATATCCACCAATTAATCCTCGGTCCTTACACCTTCTAGTCATATATCATTTTTAGCAACATGATCTCTAAGAAAATGATGGTGGATATCTATGTGCTTTGTGCGAGAGTGTTGAACCGGATTATTTGCAAGTTTTACCGCACTTTCATTATCGCACAAAAGAGGTACCTTTTCTAGAACTACTCCATACTCTAGCAAAGTTTGTTTCATGTAAAGTATTTGTGCACAACAAGCACCAGCGGCAATGTATTCCGCTTCGGCAGTGGACAAAGCCACACTATTTTGCTTCTTGGAAGACCAAGACACAAGTGATCTACCAAGCAAATGGCACCCTCTGGATGTGCTTTTTCTATCAACTTTGCAACCGGCATAATCCGAATCGGAATAGCCAACTAACTCAAATAAAGCTCCTTTGAGATACCAAAGACCAATGCTTGGTGTGTGCTTAAGATATCTAAGGATTCTTTTAACGGCAATCAAATGAGTTTCCTTAGGATTAGCTTGAAATCTAGCACACATACACACACTAAACATGATGTCGGGCCTAGATGCGGTCAAATATAACAAACTACCAATCATAGAGCGGTAGAGAGTTTGATCAACCAGGTTACCTCCCTCATCTAGGTCGAGATGTCCATTAGTTGGCATTGGTGTCTTGATTGGCTTACATTCATCCATCTTGAATCTCTTGAGAAGATCATTTGTATATTTCTCTTGAGAGATGAAAATCCCTTCTCTCATTTACTTGACTTGAAAACCAAGAAAGAACATAAGCTCTCCAATCATTGACATCTCGAACTCCTTCGACATCAATTCACCAAACTCTTTGCAAGAATCTTCATTTGATGATCCAAATATGATATCATCAACATACACTTGACAAATGAAGATATGCCCATCAAGCTTCTTGGTGAATAGTGTGGTGTCGACCTTTCCAATGGTGAAGCCCTTTTCAATGAGGAAGTCCCAAAGGCGCTCATACCAAGCTCTTGGGGCTTGCTTAAGCCCATATAAAGCCTTGGACAACCTATAAACATGATTAGGATATCTAGGGTCTTCAAACCCGGGAGGTTGATCAACATAGACTAGTTCATTAATAAAGCCATTTAAAAATACACTTTTCACATCCATTTGATGAAGTTTCATTTCATGATGTGATGCATATGCAAGGAGGATATGGCTGGCTTCTAATCTTACAACCGGTGCAAAGGTCTCTCCAAAATCCAAACCTTCAACTTGAGAGAACCCCTTTGCCACTAGTCTTGCCTTGTTCCTCACAACAACGCCTTGATCATCTTGCTTGTTTCAGAACACCCACTTTGTTCTAATGACTCTTGCACCTTTGGGCCACTCTTTAGGAGTCCAAACTTCATTGCGGGTGAAGTTGTTCAACTCTTCATGCATTGCATTTATCCAATCTAGATTTTGAAGAGCTTCTTCTACCTTAGTAGGCTCAAAACAAGAGACAAAAGAGTGATGAGCAATAAATGAAGTAAGTTTTTATGAGTGAGTCATTACACCCTTTGATAGACTCCCTATGATGAGATCTTGTGGATGATCTTGTAGTAGAGGTGTATTTCTTCTATTGACCACTTGAGGAGGAGGTTGTGGAGCATCAACATCTTGTGCTTGTACCACCATTTGATCATGGAAGACATGAGTGTCTTCATTTTCTACTCTCCCATCTTTATCATCATCTTGTGGCACACTTGATGAAGAAGGTGGATCAATCACTTGTACATCATCTTCATCATCTTTAGGCTTGATGTCTCCAACTAGAATGTTCTTCATAGCCTCCCTCAATGGTTCATCACCTACATCATCAAGATTCTCATGTGCTCCTTGGGAGCCGTGAGATTCATCAAATTCCACATCATATGTTTCTTCAACCAAGCCGGTGGCATGATTAAATACTCTATATGCTTTGGACTTTGATGAATAACCAACAAGAAAACCAATATCACAACGTCTTTGAAACTTCCCTAGGTGTTGGCGCTTCTTGTAGATGTAGCATTTGCAACCAAACACCCTAAAGAAGGAGACGTTCGGCTTCTTCCCATTGAGCAACTCATAAGGTGTTTTGCCAAGGAACTTTTGAAGGAATAGGCGGTTTGATGCATAGCATGTGGTGTTGATAGCTTCCACCCATAGAGCTTCGGGGGTGTTGTACTCATAAAGCATTATTCTTGCAAGAGTGATCAATGTCCGGTTCTTCCTCTTGACTACACCATTTTGTTGAGGAGTGTATGTTGCGGAGACCTCATGCTTGATCCCAACTTCATCGCAATAGGCTTCTATGTTTGTGTTGTCAAATTCCTTCCCATTGTCACTTCTTATCTTCTTAAGCTTCACTTTAAATTCATTTTGTGCTCTCTTGGCAAACTTCTTGAAACAAGATGTAACTTCGGATTTGTCATGAAGGAAGAATACCCATGTATACCTTGAATAGTCATCAACAATCACAAGACAATAAAGATATCCTCCCAAACTCTTGTATGTTGTTGGTCCAAATGAATCCATATGAAGAAGTTCTAGCACTCTTGCGGTTGACATGAAAGCTTTTGTTGGATGGGTATTTGCAACTTGCTTGCCGGCTTGACATGCACTACAAAGCTTATCCTTCTCAAACTTCATATCCTTCAACCCTCTCACCAAATCATTCTTCATTAGCTTCTTGAGTGAGCTCATCCCAACATGAGCATGTCTTCTATGCCATAGCCACCCAAGTGTTGTTTTGGTGAATAGGCATGTCTTCAAGTTTGCATCTTCGAAGGTGTAGTCCACTAGATATATGTTGTTGTATCTAAATCCTTTGAATATCACATGATCATCATCCTTCTTTGATACAACAACCTCCTTCTTGGTAAACAAGTATTGGAAGCCAAGATCACATAATTGTCCAACGATAGCAAGTTGAAACTCAATGAAGCAACATATAGCACATTGGAGATGGAATGATCATTTGATATAGCTACTTTGCCCAATCCTTTAACCTTGTCCTTTGAGTTATCTCCAAATGTGATTCTTTCTTGTCCATCTATTTCTTCATCTAGTGAGGTGAACATACGAGGATCACCGGTCATATGTTGTGTGCAACCACTATTAATAACCCAATAACTTCCACCGGTCTTGTAGTTCACCTACACACAAGAGATCAAACTTTAGAAACCCAAACTTGTTGAGGGCCCTTCACCTTCTCAACAAGTGACTTTGCAACCCAAATTTTCTTAGGCCTATTCTTGTTGGGAGGACCTAAGAACATGACTTTCATCTTTCCACTAGAGTCCTTTCTAAGCATGTAGTGAGCATTGAAGGCAAAAGGTCTAGCATGCTCGGGCAAGGGTTGTGGTGGTGGAGTTTGGCACTCATGAGCAAAGTGGCCTTCTTGTCCACACTCAAAACATCTCTTTGGCTTTGGCTTGGACTTATGTTGTTGTTGAGCTTGAGCCTTCTTTTCTTGGTTTGCCAAGTACCCAATACCACTTCTATCCATCTTCATGACGGTGTTCATTAGTAGCTCACTTTGAAGATGCTTGCCTCTAGTGAACTTGCTCAATCCAATCTTAAGATGCTCTTTCTCCAACTTGAGCTTCTTGTTTTCTTCCTTGAGAGCATCATTGTTTTTCTCTTCCTTGAGCTTCTTGTTCTTATCTTTGAGCTTCTCATTCTCAAGGATCAAACCATCATCATGAACAATAGTTTCTAGCACAATAGACTTGGAGGTTTTTAGTTCTTCAAGATCTTTCTTGAGCTTTTCATTGTCATTCTTGAGCTTGACAAACTCATCATAATCATCGACTTCAACCACTTGCTTGTCCTTGCTACTAAAACTTTGCTCAATGCTCTCAATAATCAAGTCACCACATGATGTAGCTATATCAATCTTAACAACATCGTTAGTAGCATCATGTGGCTCATTGGATAAGAATTCTTGAGCAATAACAAGATTATCATGATTAACCTTAAGAGTAGTATATTCTTCTCTTAGCTTGTTGTGGCTAGTGATGAGCTCATTATGTGTCCTCTCAAGTTTATCATGTTTTTCTTTAAGCTCTTTCTTAGAAGATTTGAGCTCCTTGAGTTTGGATGATATAGCATCATTTGCTTCTTTAAGCTCAACACTAGCCTTTTCCGCTATATCACATTTGGCTAAAAGAGAATCATTTTTAGCTTCTAGCTTTTCATTTTTAGCTCTAGTTTTTATAATGATCTTAGTGTATTGTTTTAGCAATCTAGCAAGATCATCATAAGAAGGTGATTCATATTCATCATCATCACTATTGCTATCATCATCACTAGCATACTCATCATCACTATTATCATCATTGTTAGATACCTTGTGGTCACTCTTGGCCATAAGGCATAGGTGTGTAGAGGATGATGGCGGTGGTAGCGATGAAGATGATGAAGAGTTGATAACAATTGTGGCCACCTTCTCGTTGTCACTATCATCATCGGATGAGCCACTAGATGAATCAATGTCCATGAGCCAATCATCGACAATGTATGCCTTTCCACTCTTCTTCTTCTTGTGGAAGTCCTTCTTCTTGCCATCTCTCTTCTTGTATGGCTTGTTCTTCTTCTTCTTCATTGCTTGAGTCATCTTTCTTGCCCTTGTATTTGTTCTTGAACTTGTCTTTTTTGGGCTTAGTGCATTGGTGTGCTAGATGACCAAGTTCTCCATAATTGAAGCAATCCATCTCGGAGATTAGCTTCCTTCTAGAGCTAGTGAAGAACTTCTTCTTCTTGCCATCAAACTTGATGCCACTCTTGTTGAGCTTCTTTAGCATCTTGGCGGTCTTTTTCACCTTGAGAGCAAGACTTTCATCATCACTTGAGCTCTCATACTCAAGTTTTGCTTTACCCTTCTCTTGGATAGCTTTGAATGCTAAGTCATTATCTTTCTTCTTGATAGAGGATGAGCCATCTTGTGGTGTGATGTGCATGTACATCTCATGAGCATTGATCTTTCCCAAGATTTGTGTCAGTGTAGCAGTGGAAAGATCACCTTGATGAAGCACGGTCACAATATGCCCATAGTTATCAATGGGGAGGACACTCAAAATCTTTCTTACAACATCGGATGGTTGCATTTGAGTGAGTCTAAGCCCATTGACTTCCTCTACAAGAACATTCAAACGTGAATACATCTCATTAGCACATTCTTTAGGAAGCATTTTAAAAGAGTTGAGTTTTTTTTATGACAAGATGATAGCGTTCTCACGCTCTCTTAGTTCCCTCATGGAGCGCACAAACGTCCGACCATAGTGCATGGGCGTCTTTGTGGTTCCTCACCTGATTGAACACATCTTTACAAAGGCCTCTAAAGATGGTGTTTCGAGCCTTTGTATTCCACTTCTCGTAGTTCACCTCATCGCCTTGTAGGTGAGTAGCATCCCGAGGTTTTGAGAAGCCATGTGAGGTGGCTCTAAGAATACCAACATCTAGAGCTTCTAGATACGCCTCCATGCGAATTTTCCAATAAGAAAAATCATCTCCCTCAAAGATAGGAGGAGGTCCATCCCCGTGAGACATCTTGCTCTAGGCGGTTAAGCCTAAATGCGTGAGCACGAGGCTCTGATACCAATTGAAAGGATCAAGATGCCCAAGAGGGGGGTGAATTGGGCTAATTACAAATTTCTTTGCAATAATCAAATCCTATGGTTAGCCCAATTAACCCCTTATGCCTAGAAAGTGTTTCTATTGATCTAACACACAAAAGTTTAGCACCCTAAGTTTTAATCCTACTCTAGCATGGCAATTCTAGAATGTAAAAGACAAGTAATGAATTGCTCAAAGTAAATGCTTAAGTAAAGAGAGGAGAAGGAACGCGGCGATGTTTTGCCGAGGTATCGGAGAGTCGCCACTCCCCACTAGTCCTCGTTGGAGCACCCACACAAGGGTGTAGCTCCCCCTTGATCCGCGCAAGGATCAAGTGCTCTCTACGGGTTGATTCTTTGACACTCCGTCGCGGTGAATCACCCACAACCGCTCACAACTTGAGTTGGATCACCCACAAGCTCTGCCGGATGATCACCAAACTCCCAATCACCACCAAGCCGTCTAGGTGATGGCGATCACCAAAAGTAACAAGCACGAACTCTCACTTAACCACGACAAGCCTAATGAGAACGGTGGATGCACACTTTGCTACTCTTGATCTTACTAATGAGGGCTCTCTTTGGGATTCTCAAATCTCAATCACCTCACTAGGACCTTGCTCTTCTTAGCACTCTTAAACGTGTTTCTCAGCTGTTAGAATGAGCAAAAGTACCCCCACACACGAATGGAGGTGGTATTTATAACATAGGCTGAAAAATGAACCGTTATGTGCCTCTGCGGGGTGACCGGACGCTCCGGTCATGTTGACCGGATGCGCCGATCAGTTCACCCCGAAACCTAGTGTTTTCAGTGTGACCGGACGCAGGCCAGCGTCCGATCAGCACTGACCGGACGCGTCCGGTCGCAATTTACCCTCACTGGAACCTTACTGATGTCGACCGGACGCTAGACTCCCAGTGTCCAGTCACTTGCTGCGCAGCGTCCGGTCAGTAGCCGGAACCTGATCAGCATTGACCGAACGCGTCCGATCAGGATACCTCTCAGCGTCCAGTCACTTCCAGACGCTTTCACCTTGGTCAAATGAACTGACCGAACTCTGAGCCAGCGTCCGGTCACACCGAAGCCAGCGTTCGGTCAGTATTTGACCCTCCATTCACTTCTAACTCTCGATCATATGTGAATGAAGTTTGCTCCATTGGATCCTAGGACTATTTTAGAGCTACCTAGTGTTAGTTTTAGCAAGTGTGCACCACAGCTAACCGACTAGACTCACCTAGGTCAAGCTACCCGTCCGTACCCCCTTAATAGTACAGTCAAAGGAAAAACAAAGTCCTAAACTACTCTAAGTGTCACTCCAACTTCATTCGACACTTAGAACTAGTCCATCCTTAACTTTGTCATCCATCCTTTGAAAACCAAAACGATTTCCATCGTAGGGGCATGACCATCATGATAGCCCAATCGATCTCTATTACCGTGACCTAACTTAATTGTCTCTGCAAAACACACGTTAGTCACAGTAATCACGTATTGTCATTAATCATCGAAACCCAACTAGGGGCCTAGATGCTTTCAATAAGAAATATACACATGTACATATACGTTGTTACAAACCTGCTGATGTTATTTTTCTGGATTAAACTGATAATGAAATTGCCTAAATTCCTAACAATGCGTGCAGGTTAAACTTTTTCATCTTGGACAAGCTTTGTAGAAAATACGTATAACATTTATATCTCCAAATAAGTTTATTATAAAAGTATATTCAATGATCTATCTAATGATATTAATTATGTATTATAAATATTAATACTCTTTTACACGTAAGTGATCAAAGTTAAAAAATACTGACTTTCCAGAAAGTGAAAACAACTTCTATTTTGATACGGAGGGAGTACGTAGACTACGTAGAGATCTCCGTGTCAACGGCCCCGTCGGTAACGAGCTGTCCTTGGGCGGCAAAGAACGAGGAACGACCCACGCCAACTGAGTTGGCTGTAATTCTTACCGCCAATCTAATCGGGGTGAATTTAAATATACACGACAATCTAATCGGCATGAATTTAAATATAAACGACTCAATCAGCAATAAGAGTATATATTTACAAGTATGTTATTAATTATATATTTATTTTTATAAAAAATAAATCTAGAAAATATACTTCTCTATATCTACACTAAAAAAACTAACGTCATCATCCTCCACTCCAAACTCATGCGTCCGCATCCTATCCGGTTTTGATACGAAAACCGGATCCACCTGTCCGTCTTCTATACATAGTCCTCAAAGCTCACGTGTCTGGGTCCAATTATTAAGGTTTAGTCAAAAAAAAAAAAACCGTGGCTCCCCTACAACATACACGCATATATCTAGTAGAAAAAGAAAATCTGCGATCGGCCTGTATGTCGGGCCTTCCCTAAACAAAAAGAAAATGCCAGCTGTCAGTGGCCTTCCCTAAAACAGAATGAAAATGCAGCCTTGAAGGTAACTACCAAATCTACAATTATATTTGGAAGACAAGATAAAAGGTGAGCAGTACGGAGAAGGCAGTAAATTTTGCTGAAGATAAGTAGATCGATTGGTAAATGTAGTTAGAGAAGCATAGGGGCAGAAACGTATAATAATAACTAATAAAAATGATCACAGCCACAAACTCTCCGGTTGCAGCTTAGCTACAAATACACAACGGGCCAAAGTTTTTATTTCGCCATTCCAACTTAGTATTACGTCACATCGTTTTGCCATGCTGCGGTGTTATACTGCTACTACTGCATGAACTGGTCCGCGAGCTAATATTATAGCCCAGGGAGCACTCGCTTATTACATATATCCGGACATGTCCAGATCACCATATTCCTCATATCTCGCTGAATGATTTGATAGTGCGGAAACCATGATTGTCAGGAAGTGGAGCATTTCCCAGGCGAATGGAGATTATCACCTCAAAACCTGAAAGATATAGTTAAGTAGACAATAATCATTCCAAAATTTCCAGCTAGAAAAATATGGGAACAACAAAACAAACACAGCCAATGCTATGAGCAAACAAACAAGCATCGCCACAGCTTTATGATTATCTCACAAGGTCATAAGGCCCTAAAACAACAATGATACCATAACACGGACACATGATTATAATAACATCAACTGTAAAACTTTCGACTTAACACATTATGCAAGCAAAAAGAAATCTGGATGTGACAAATTAGAAGTCAGGATTTGTCTACAGAGGAACAAGGCTATTAAATGGAACTAGTCATTACCAGCGTTTTTTGCTGCAACAGCTTCTTGGAAGACATCGGTGATAAATAAGATTTGAGATGGACGGTCCACCCCGAGTGATTGAGAGATCTCAAAATAACTCCTTGTTTCTCTTTTGTTTCTGTATATAAAAGATGACAATCATGACTTATGTCAACTTTTTAATAGATTCGCAGATGAATGGAACAAGAAATCTATCACCAAATAAATCATAATTAATGTTCAGTTTTTGTGTATTTGAGAACAAAATCCCTTTTTTCTTGTGTTGAATCTTTTATAAAATTATAGGCTACTGCAACAAGAAATCCAGAGCTTACCCAGTGGTGGTATCAAAATACCCACACAGGAACTTTCGCAGGTCACCGTATGTTGTATTGCCAAATAGAAGCCTTTGTGCTTCTCTACTTCCACTTGAGTATATGTAGACCTAATGACAAGTATTCATAATTTTGCATCATGAGAAAATACGATTGATGCTCTTTACAAACTAAGGAATGCATATTGTTGTGCTAACTTAACCTAGAAAGCTATAATTTACAAAAGTGAGATGAATGCAGTAGCTTAACAAACTCTTTTGAAAAAAAAAACATTTTCCCAGTGTTCCCTTTCATGTTGCACTAAATTTTATCGGCCTTGTGAGTTGTGAGTCTTGTGACAACCTACTAACACAAAAAATATGTTCCATTTTACACTAAATCTTGAAGCACTGAGCATTTTTAGCACTGATTTTCTATAATTAAAATCTATGTTGTATTTTTCTACAGCCTGGACAATCAGCGTTTCACAATTCACATGAATTAGAGCAAAGAGATACCTTTATGCCACTAGCATGCCAGTTCTTTAGTGCCACAGGAACATCCTCAAAGACAACTCCCTGTAGCTCTTTCTTTTCAAATCCAGTCCTCTAAATATGACCCTGAATTTGGCCAATTAGAACAGCTGAACTATACCAAACAGAAAATTAATATGCTTGCAAAAGTGACCAAGAATGTGAATTGTAAACTAAGCTACCTGAAGTTGTTTCAATGGTGTGATCTTCCGGTCTGCTTTAATCATCGATTCAACATTGGCAACCAATGAATTGATAACTTCTTCTTTGCCAGCCTCATCGGGTGGAACTGGAACAGCCCCAGAAATTCCATTTCGTAAATCATCTTCAATCTGAATAGTTGACCACATGCTTGTTAGAACATGAATAAACAAAACAACCAGTGCAAACTATTAGTATCACTTAAAAACTTGTCATCGCTTCATTACTACTTACTTGGATGCGCAACAGTTTGATGTCGTCTTTAGTTTCTTCAGAATCAAACGTAGAAGTCAGATGTTTTCGTACATTATCACGGGCATAAGGGAACATAACATCAATCACGATTCACGAATGATATTGGAGTGGTTGTCCCCTCAATGTCTAGTACAACACACTGCGACAGTAGAAAAAAGATCAAGCTGAGTTTAACAGAAAAGACATCGTAATCACAAAAGCGTTAAGGAAAACAACAGAACTTCAAAAAAAAACTACAGAAATACTACAGACAGTTTTTTTGACAAAATGCTATGGACAGTTGCAAAGTAAAAATCCTACAGGTATCACGAATGGTATTCCCAAAATAATAGGAACAATGAAATAACCTTTGATGAATCAGCAGCATGACATCCATTAGGAATTTCAGAGCTCAAAATGCTGCGCTGTCTCTTTGCATTGTTTATTGGACCATGCTCAGGAGTTGTCCAATCAATACCTAGCTGATAAAGCTTGATGCAAGCATCTAAAAGATAATGATAGCATTCAGCCTGAAATGCAAGGCCACAAAAATGAAGTTCACATCTCCACTTGAATAAATAGGAATCACATAATTATCTCTAAACATAGCAGACATAATGGCAACATTTAAACAAGATTATTATCACAGCTCTTATGAATTAGAAGACTTACATGAATATAATGGTACAAATACATTGCTTTTTTTCCTTCTAAAAGAGAAGACCTAGTTCAGGAAATTTAGAGTGACATCCAAATGAAGTCCTTAATTTGGTAATCCCAGAAGCCAAAGCAGGCCTGGGTATCATGCAGCAACGAGGGATTAATGAAATCATCAAATCAAGTTAAGGGTATTATGTGTCCCACTTCATTATATACTTAGTGCCAACTGAATCCAAAGTTGTATCCAAGTCAAAAGTTGCATTACAAGATTCACCATATTAGCTTATAGTCATGTAAAAAAATTTATAAGGCAAGTTAACTTCCAGGGGAAAAGGAGTATCAAAGAGTAACCTAGGTGTAACAAACTGTTACATTTTATTTTTACCTAATCAGAATAACTATATGCTAGAAGGGCAGGCCTGATGCAGTGGTGAGAGCTGTCTCACTGAGTCACCAGGTCGTGGGTTCGAAGCAGCCTCTTCGCAGATTTTGCGGGGGAAAGGCTTGTCTCGGTTTATCCCTTCCCCAGACCCCACTCATGTGGGAGCCTCCGGCACTGGGTCTGCCCAGAATAACTATATGCTAAAATTAACCATCAAAGAATATCAATATAAGAGGTTTTGAAATGAAGGAACCAGAAGCCTAAACTGCAGAAACACAGATAACAATAACAGTGAGAGGTCATCAAAAGAATGGTAGGCAACAGTCAGAGTCCAGAGCATTTTAAAACAACTGCAGAAATTCACAGATAGAAAGCACACCTGTGTCTTGGCATTGATCCAAGAGTCACCCCATACATATATTCCGTGGTTCCTTACAAGCACAGCAGTTGCCTTTGGGTATGCTTCAATCTGTTAAATAATTTTGTATCAATGGCCTACATACATCTAAAATACTCATCACAACTTTGTTATCAAGATTCAAGAATATGTGGTCTTGGCTCAAACTCTAGATAAATCAAACAGTATTGTAGAAAACAACCAAATTGGGCTGATAATTTATGATAATGGCTAAACTTTTACAGTAACTATAATCAGAGGCTATGAACATCAAATAAAACCAGTAATTTGCACCATTTATCATCAAATAAATTTAAAACAATGTGCTAGAGACTTAATAAGCCTTGAATTGACTTGTTATAACTTATAATGTTATCCCTAGAAGCCTGTTAGGCAGGGAATTTGGATTCAAATCCTTAACCTCAAGCGCATTGCTGGAATGATATCTTATCTGCACCCATAAGAACTAAAAACTCCAAAACAGCATAAGATTGTATCTGCACCTATAGATTTGGTCTCTAGGATTGAGATGATTGAAAGATAGGAGTTTGATAGCATACCGCCTCACTTAGGGAGTCAGTGAGCTCATACTCATAAGGAGTATTCTCAATAATAGGAATGGCCAATTCATCTGTTATGACCGGCATGCATTATGGCCGGCGAAAGGGTATTAGTGGCTAAGTCTAGATAATTTCTATAGAATCAGGGGGTTATTTTCATATTTCAATAGACGAGATAAATACTTGTGATCAGGGACTAATTTGGTAAGCAGAAACATATTATTGTTTCCGGCTTCCTGAAGGGAGCCGGGAGAAACCCTAGCCGCCGAGTTCTCTTTCTCTCCCGTGAACAGTACCGCGATACTAGCGCCTTCGTTGCGTTCCTCGCTCTTCCTCGCGACCAGCTGCAAGGACGGCGCCCCAGAGCCGTCGCCGAGCTTGTCCCCCGATCTCTCACCCTTACAACCTCCGACCAATCGCCGGTAGGATCCGAAATCCTATCAACCTGGTATCAGAGATGTCAGGTCCCCAGCCCTCGGCCTCGCTTTACCCACCCGCGCCCTCTCCTCCGCTGTCCGCGCCGCCGCGCCCATCATCGCCGCCGCCCTCCACCTCGCTCGCTGCCCCCATGACCTCTGGGGCGATCGTCGCCCACTCAGCGGGCGCGAGCGCTCCCGTCGTTCTCCTGTCCCAGGAACAGACCTCGGTACAGCAGCACGCCGCCATCTTCGCCGAGCCTCAGGGCCTTCCGCCTCCCCGCTCATACGACCACCGCATCCATCTCCTTCCGGGGACGACGCCTGTGGCAGTGCGCCCGTACCGGTACCCACAGCTCCAGAAGGATGAGCTGGAGCGCCAGTGTCGCGATATGCTGGCTCAGGGGATTATTCGGCCCAGCACGTCGCCGTTTTCAGCCCCGGTGCTACTGGTCAGCAAGGCGGACAATTCGTGGCGTTTCTGCATCGACTATCGCGCCCTCAACGCCAAGACGTCCAAGGACAAGTTCCCGATCCCGGTGGTGGACGAGCTGCTTGACGAGCTCCATGGGGCTCAATTCTTCACTAAGCTCGATCTGCGCTCGGGCTACCACCAGGTGCGCATGCACCCGGACGACATCGCCAAGACGGCGTTCCGCACCCACCACGGGCACTACGAGTTCCTGGTGATGCCCTTTGGCCTCTCCAATGCTCCGGCAATATTCCAGGCCCTGATGAATGACGTTCTCCGACCGCTCCTGCGAAGGTTTGTGCTCGTCTTCTTTGACGACATTCTGATCTATAGCCCATCGTGGGCGGAGCATCTGCAGCACATCGCCATCGTCCTCAACGCGCTGCGTGCTCACCGCCTGCACCTCAAGCGCTCGAAGTGCTCCTTCGGCACGACGTCGGTGGCCTACCTTGGCCACGTCATCTCTGCTGCGGGCGTCGCTATGGACGCTGACAAGGTGGCTGCCGTCGCGGCGTGGCCCCCTCCGCGTGGCGCCCGGGCCCTCCGGGGGTTCCTGGGCCTCGCCAGCTACTACCGGAAATTCATCCGGGACTTCGGCCTCATCGCTGCCCCGCTTACGCGTCTCTTGCGGCGAGACGCGTTTGTGTGGGACGCTGAGGCGGCGGAGGCGTTCCAGGCGCTCAAGCGCGCCCTCACTACCGGACCGGTCCTCCAAATGCCGGATTTCGACCAGTTGTTCATGGTGGACTGCGACGCTTCGGGCGTGGGGTTTGGTGCCGTCCTGCATCAGGGCGCCGGCCCCCTCGCTTTCTTCAGCCGTCCCTTCGCGGCTCGTCACTTGAAGCTGGCGGCGTATGAGCGCGAATTGATTGGTTTGGTGCAAGCGGTGCGCCACTGGCGGCCGTACCTCTGGGGTCGTCATTTTCTCATCCGCACTGACCATTACAGTTTGAAGTTTTTGTTGGACCAGCGCCTGTCGACGGTACCCCAGCACCAATGGATCAGCAAGCTGTTTGGGTTCGACTTCACCGTCGAATACCGCCATGGCCGGCTGAACACGGTGGCTGACGCCCTGTCCCGCCGCGACACCGAGTCAGTGGCCGACTCGGGCGGGGAAGGGGGCGCCAGTGCGTGCGCCATCTCGGGCCCCTCCTTCGCCTTCATCGATGACATCCGCCGCGCGACTGTGACGGCGGCTGATGCGCAGCTGCTGCAACAGCAGTTGGCGGCCGGCGAGCTGCAGGCGCCCTGGCGCTCGGACGCCGGGCTGCTTCTCCACGGGCGCCGCATCTTCGTGCCCGACCACGGTGATCTGCGCCACCAGGTGCTCTCGCTGGCCCACTCCGCTGGCCACGAGGGCGTCCAGAAGACTCTCCACCGCCTTCGCTCCGACTTCTTCATTCCCGGCGATCGCACCCTGGTGCAAGACTGGGTGCGGTCCTGTGAGGTGTGCCAGCGCAACAAGACGGAGTCTCTACGGCCTGCCGGGCTGCTGCAGCCCTTGGAGGTGCCGTCCCAAGTGTGGGCGGACGTCTCCATGGATTTCATCGAGGGCCTCCCCAAGGTGGGCGGCAAGTTGGTCATCTTGACGGTGGTGGATCGCTTCTCGAAGTATGCGCATTTCATTGCGCTGGGCCACCCATATACGGCCACCTCCGTCGCTCGGGCATTCTTCGACGGCATCGTCCGGTTGCACGGGTTTCCCACATCCATCGTCAGTGATCGGGATCTGGTGTTTACCGGGCATGTCTGGCGTGATCTCTTCCGGATGGCGGGCGTCAAGTTGCGCCTCAGCACGGCGTTCCACCCGCAGACCGACGGCCAGTCTGAGGTGGTTAACAAGGTGATTGCTATGTACTTGCGCTGTGTTACAGGTGATCGTCCTCGCGCATGGGTGGACTGGCTCTCGTGGGCGGAGTATTGTTATAATACTTCCTTCCACACCGCCCTTCGCGCGTCGCCGTTCGAGGTCGTCTACGGCCGCCCGCCACCGCCCATGGTGCCGTACCAGCCGGGGACGGTGCGCACGGAGGTTGCTGACGCCCTCCTCCGTGGCCGCGACGAGATTCTCGCGGAGGTTCGTCAACGTCTACTACAGGCCCAGCAGCTCGCCAAGCGGTACTACGACGCTGGCCACCGCGATATCGAGTTCGCCGTCGACGATTGGGTCTGGCTGCGCCTACTTCACCGCACTACGCAGTCGCTGGACCCCCGCGCCAAGCACAAGCTCGGGCCGCGTTACGCCGGGCCGTTCCGGGTCCTGGAACACGTGGGCGCTGTTGCGTACCGCCTGGAGCTTCCTGAGGGTGCCCGGCTCCACAATGTCTTTCATGTGAGCCTCCTAAAGCGCCATCGGGGGGAGCCGCCAGCACTGCCAGGCGCGCTGCCGCCGACCGTCGATGGCCGGCTGTCTCCGGAGCCGGCTCGGGCGTTACGGGCGCAGCAGCGCCGTGGAGTCTGGCATGTGTTGATCAAGTGGCGTGGGCTTCCGAACGACGACGCTACTTGGGAGCCCTTGGAGGATTTCCGTGTTCACTTCCCCGACTTTCAGCTCGAGGACGAGCTGTTTGCGCAGGCGGGGAGAGATGTTATGACCGGCATGCATTATGGCCGGCGAAAGGGTATTAGTGGCTAAGTCTAGATAATTTCTATAGAATCAGGGGGTTATTTTCATATTTCAATAGACGAGATAAATACTTGTGATCAGGGACTAATTTGGTAAGCAGAAACATATTATTGTTTCCGGCTTCCTGAAGGGAGCCGGGAGAAACCCTAGCCGCCGAGTTCTCTCTCTCCCGTGAACAGTACCGCGATACTGTAGCGCCTTCGTCGCGTTCCTCGCTCTTCCTCGCGACCAGCTGCAAGGACGGCGCCCCAGAGCCGTCGCCGAGCTCGTCCCCCGATCTCTCACCCTTACAACCTCCGACCAATCGCCGGTAGGATCCGAAATCCTATCATCATCACGGTAGCCATGACCTTTGATTCCTTTGATCATTTCCATGTGGGTCACCTGCAGTAAGATCAGCGTCAGACCGTCAGTATCTAGTCAAATAAGGATTTTCTTAGCTATTTTAGCATACAATAGAAGTTACTATGAATTTTAGTTTCTAAATCCTGGCCATAGTATATAATCAAATTTCCAGCTAGGGTGTGATATTACCAACAAATTAAATTATCACTTTATATGTTAGTGGATTCTCAGAACATCCCTGCCACTTTAGTTCTTTCCCATACATTTATTAACATTACAGTACGCTGTATGGAGAATTAAGGGAATTTGTATGAAGCCACTGTCCAGATCACTGGTCCAATCCAACTAGCTCATGCATGTATGCATGCAATCACTGTTGAACTTAGTCTGTGCACACAAAAAAGGTACTCCCTCCATTCCAAATTTTAAGTCGTTCTGGCTTTTATAGATACGTAGCTTTTGCTACACATCTAGATATACATTATGTCTAGAGACATAATAAAAGCTATGTATCTAGAAAAGTCAGAACGACTTACAATTTGAATGGAGGGAGTAGCATTGTTTGTTTTTATGTTGCAGCTTCATGCTTTCTTGTTGAAATAAATTGCATGAAACAGAAGCGTGTTGTGGATATAATTTAAAAATCATTAGACTGTTGAATAACTCCGTCTATGGTGGGGCGCCTTTGGTGTCCCAGCATAGCAGGTCCCAAGCCCTGGTAAAGGAGGAGGGTTGTGTTAGGCGTGGCGAGCCAATGTAAAAACTTAGCCACTTAAATGGAGATGAAACCCGAAAGAAAATCGTTGGGGCGTAACCCTCTTAGCGACGCGCCATATCGGAACCCGGGTATGGTGTTAAATGGGCAAGGGCCGGGTCGTCACCCCCGTGACGCGCCGTGCCGTGATCTGGGCATGATGTCAAGTAACCAAGGATCGGGTCGTCGCTTCCTTAGTGGCACGCTACATCGGCGCCCGGGTGTAGTGAAAAATGAGCAAGGGTCTTCGCATCAGAGTCGACGGGTGCGAAGGGTAAGGAAGCTAGTTGAACCAACTAGGATCCGTTTAGGTAGTTGGAATGTAGGGTCACTTACAGGTAAGTTAAGAGAATTAGTTGATACCGCGACTAGGAGGCGTGCAAATATATTATGCGTTCAAGAGACTAAATGGAAGGGTCAGAAGGCGAAGGAGGTGGGCAATACAGGTTTCAAACTTTGGTACACAGGGACAGTCGTGAATAGAAATGGAGTAGGAGTTTTGATTGATAAGAGCCTTAAGAACGGTGTGGTGGGAGTGAGAAGGCAAGGAGATAGGATTATCTTAGTCAAGCTTGTCGTTGGTGATATGGTCTTGAACGTAATTAGTGCGTATGCCCCCCAAGTAGGTCTCGACGAGAGTGCTAAGAGACAGTTCTGGGAAGACTTAGATGGCCTGGTTAGAGCTATACCTAGTAGTGAGAAGCTTTTTATAGGAGGAGATCTTAATAGGCATGTAGGTACTACAAGCGCAGGTTTCGAGGCAGTTCATGGAGGTTTTGGGTATGGTAGTAGGAATCAGGAGGGGGAGAAAGTTCTGGACTTCGCGGTAGCTTTTGACCTGATGATAGCCAACACTTTCTTTAGAAAGAGAGAATCTCATCTAGTGACCTTCAGTAGCGGACAACACTGTAGCCAGATTGACTTTGTCCTCGCAAGAAGAAAGGACAAACGAGCATGCTTGGATTGCAAGGTGATACCAGGGGAGTGTGTTGTTTCTCAACATAAGCTTTTGGTGGCAGATTTTCGTTTTCAGGTGCGTGCCCGTAGGGATAAACAAGCTAAGATTGAAAGAACAAAATGGTGGAAACTGAAAGGGGAGACGTCAGAGATATTTAGGGAAAGGGTTATCAAAGAGGGCTCTTGGAAGGAAGAAGACGACATAAACAATATGTGGGACAAGATGACAACCAACATTCGGAAGGTAGCCTCAGAGGTGTGTGGAGTAACCAAAGGAAAGGGACGCGAGGCTAAAGATACTTGGTGGTGGAACGAGGCAGTCCAAAGGGTTATTAAGGAGAAGAAATAATGTTATAGACGACATAGAGAAGTATAAGGTGGCAAAGAAGACTATAAAGCGAGCTGTAAGTGTGGCAAAGGGTAGAGCGTACGAGGATCTTTACCAACATTTGAGTACGAAGGAAGGAGAGAAGGACATTTATAGGATGGCTAGGGTTCGTGAGAGAAAGACACGGGACTTCAACCAAGTTAAATGCATTAAGGATGAAAGGGAGCATCTCTTGGTAAAGGAGGATGAGATCCGACATCGATGGCAAGAGTATTTTGACAAATTGTTCAATGGTGAGAATATAGGCACAACCTTTCAGTTAAATGACTCTTTTGATGACACCAATAGGCGCTTTGTGCGGAGAATCCAAGAATCTGAGGTTAGAGAGGCGTTGAAAAGGATGAAAGGAGGTAAGGCGATGGGACCAGATGGTATCCCAATCAAGGTGTGGAAATGCCTCGGGGACATAGATGTAGTATGGTTAACCAAGCTGTTCAACCATATTTTTCGATCGAACAAGATGCCTGATGAGTGGAGAAGAAGTATATTGGTACCGATCTACAAGAATAAAGGGGATATTCAAAGTTGTACAAATTACCGGGGAATTAAGTTGATGAGCCATACTATGAAGCTATGGGAGAGAGTTATCGAGCATCGCTTGAGAGCAATAACGCGGGTCTCTATGAACCAATTTGGTTTCATGCCCGAAAGGTCAACCATGGAAGCCATTTACTTAATAAGACAAGTTATGGAGCGGTATAGGGAGAAAAAGAAGGACCTACACATGGTTTTTATTGACTTGGAGAAGGCTTATGATAAAATACCAAGAAATGTTATGTGGTGGGCTTTGGACAAATATAAAGTCCCAACGAAGTACGTTGGGCTCATTAAGGACATGTACAGCAATGTTGTGACTAGAGTTCGAACAAGTGATGAAGACACGGATGACTTCCCGATTAGGATAGGACTACATCAAGGGTCAGCTTTGAGCCCTTATTTGTTTGCTTTAGTGGTGGATGAGGTCACAAGGGACATACAAGGGGACATCCCTTGATGTATGCTTTTCGCGGACGATGTAGTGCTAGTTGATGAAAGCCGGACAGGAGTAAATCAGAAACTGGAGTTATGGCGGGAGACTTTGGAGTCCAAAGGTTTTAGACTTAGTAGAACTAAAACTGAGTATATGAGATGTGACTTCGGCACTACTACTCGGGAGTAAGAAGATGTTAGTTTGGAAGGTCAAGTAATGCATAGGAAGGATACCTTTCGATATTTAGGATCAATGCTACAGAGGGACGGGGATATTGATGAAGATGTTAGCCATAGAATCAAAGCAGGGTGGATGAAGTGGCGGCAAGCGTCTGGTGTCCTATGTGACAAAAGGGTACCACAGAAGCTAAAAGGCAAGTTTTATAGGACGGCGATTAGACCTGCTATGTTGTATGGTGCAGAATGTTGGCCTACGAAAAGACGACATATTCAACAGCTAAGTGTCGCGGAAATGCGTATGTTGCGTTGGATTTGCGGTCATACAAGAAGGGATCGAGTTCGGAACGATGATATACGTGAGAGATTAGGGGTAGCGCCAATTGAAGAAAAGCTTGTCCAACACCGGTTGAGATGGTTTGGACATGTGCAACGGAGACCTCCAGATGCACCAGTGCGTATTGGAATCCTAAGTCAGGATAGTAACGTGAAGAGAGGCAGAGGAAGACCGAAGTTGACTTGGGTAGAGGCAATAAAAGGAGACTTGAAAGGATGGAATATACCCAAAGACTTAGCCTTAGATAGGAGTGCTTGGAAGACAGCTATTAACGTGCCTGAACCTTGATTGCTTCTGTTGGGTTTCAACTCTAGCCTACCCCAACTTGTTTGGGACTTAAAGGCTTTGTTGTTGTTGTTGTTGTGTATTAGACTGTTGAATGCCATCTAAAACATCAGCAGATAAATGTTAATAACCGTAGTAGGCTTTTCCTTGGAAATGAAGATATCACAAAATGTTCAGTTTCACACATTTAATCAGATTGAGGACACTTGGACAATAGGAATTACCCTGAACTCCTTTGCACCAGGGTTGAGCATTGTTGCAATGCAAGTCTCTATTCCATGGCTGTGAATGACAGCCCCAGCTCCTCTCATCAGATACGCCTTCAAAACACCAAAGCAAACTAGAGTTTTCAGATCAAAACAAGCAGAAGCAACAGCAAAAGTTAAAACGAAGAGAGGATTCACAAACCTTCATGAACAGAGGAGCACAGTCCGTACACTTTGGAGGCTTGTTTGGCCATGGCTTTGCTACTGGCGCAGAAAGAACTTTTCCATCTGCAGCCATCACATACATGTCCTCTGCTACCATCCTCTCCTTCTGCACACCTGAAAGAGGTCAACAACATTTATTGTCACTGGAATGAACTACAATAGCTACTTATCCTCAAATTTGAAGCTCGGTGCTGGCAGAATATTAGGGATAAAATCGTGTTTTCTTTCACACACTGCATATAGACCCACTAACTAGCAGTAAAGGTACTAGACAGCAATACCATACAAATAAGGATGCCGATTGATATTCTTGTGTATATGCCTTAGAGCCTGAACTGCATAAGTTAGCTCAACACTGGACATCTGAAGAGATATTGTGTCAGTGGTACAAGTACAGCCCAATGCTGAACTCACAGTATACCATGAGCTCAAGCTCCCAATGCAGAACTGCACTGAGATATAAGCTAAACGATGCACACTTCAAAAGCTCAAACTTCTGTGTGCCATAACTTGGTAACAGAATTTTAAGATGGTGCCATGGCAGACCATCATCATCCTAGGCCTTTTTCCAGCGAAACAACCTCTTCCAGTTGTTTCAAAATTTTAACTTAAATTTAGTTAAAAAGTCCCTTTCAAATTTCAATTGACAACCACTTGGCCTTAAGCTTTAACCTTATATGATAATGACTCCTAGCTAGTCCATTTCATAACATTTCACTGCCAGGCCATGAATAATTTGGATCAACAAAAAGAGACTGATCAGAGGCTTTGCACGTGAAGCGTGGAGACATATGGCATGAGCCAAACAACTTGGGTAACAGAAGCGATCGTTTAGTTTCCAGGGGGCGATCTGCAGCAGCGTCTAGTTCACTACGCAGCAATTCGTCGAACAGGTGACATGCGCCCCCAAGGCCACAAAAGGGTGGGCAGGGAGAGGAATCCAAGGTGAATCGCTCGTTACCGGAGGGTGACATGACGATGAGGCGGTCGGCGAGCGGCACGGCGGGGTCGTTCACCGACGGTGATGCTGCCGCCGGTGCCCGTGACCCATCCCTGCGCGTAGAAGTGCCGACAGAGCTCCGCCACCAGCTCCCGCGCCTCCCGCACCGGCTCCCCCTCCAGGTACGCCTCCGACGCTGTCGCCCCCACCGCCGCCTCGCAGCTGCACCCGCCGCATGCCATGGCCGTCCCCCTTCCGCCGCCTCCGCCGCTCACGTGCGGGGATTCGAGCTGCGTGTGGGGATGTCTTTATTCTCGCCGAGTGCAGTGCAGCCGAGGCGGCTCGATTAGTGCTTGCCAGGTTTCTCAGAGAGGGCCCACACGTCAGTGAGTCATCCGCAGGGAATCTCGGGCGCGGAGCTGGGGGTTAACGGGACGGGGGCAATAATCGGCACCGGGAGGCGGCTTTACTTTTGTTACTCGACATTGCACGCTACCCGCTCTGCGGCATGTGGAGAAGGGGGCGTGGGACCGTGTTGTCAGTGAAAACAGTAGAGGCGACTAGATGGTTTTGGGTAGCTGTAAGTGGCACGACCGAGGCCACGCATCCTCCCGTGACAATGGCCGTACACACTGCTCTACTAAAAAATAATGGAAGAATTATGTATTTGTTACCGGAACATATCAGTATTTTGTATTTAGCATTTGAAATTTTGAACTTTTCTATTTGGCATTAAGTTAAAATTTTCTTTCTTAAATGGCACTGCCGCCCATTTTTCATTGGTCATCTGTTAGTTGACTAGTTTGACCATGTTAGTTTTTTTTTCTATGTCCAATGTACCCCTCTCTTAGATACAGAAGACTGAAATTTGGTCGAGCCCCCAGAATCCCAGATCCCACGACCTTCTTCTCCTTCTTTCCCGGCACTATTGTGCCACTGTGCGAGGCTGCCCTGGCTCCACGGCCAGAGCGCGAGCAGGCCACCCCGAGGGAGGCCGCCCCCGGCCTCTGCTCGTCGAGCCACGACCTAGGGAGGGGGCGTGGCCTGAGTCGCTGCAGCCGGCTAGCGAGGCTCCTCGACGAGCCGTGGCCTGAGGTGGTGGCGTCGGAGATGGTTGTGGCCGTACGAGTAGCTGTTAACGTGGTGGCGGAGCTTGAGCGCGGCAATGGCGAGCGCATGGCGCGGCGAGCAAAGGTATAACTGTGAGCGAGAGGGAGAGCAGCAAGGTATAACTGCGCCACGCACGCCGCGCTGCCCCAGCGTCCGTTGCACCGTCAACGCAGTTATCGCCTCAGCGCCATAGCCACCCGCTGCTCGCCTTGTTCCGTAGCTCTACAAAGCAACTACCCCACACTGCGTTGCATGGCATCAGCTGCGCCACGCACGTCACCCGTCCTCTGCGTGCCAGCTCTGTCGCGGCCATGCCATAGTGTTGAGCCTGCTCCTCCAGCTGCTTATACAAGGGGTGCCCCTCTCGCCTTTTGACTCTCCTCCACCACGCCGAGCCACTCAGCTCCGCAGCCACCCACCCCTCGCTCATCTTCTTCCTCCTCTGTCCTTGCACAAAGAGGAGAGCGCCCGTCGATCTCTCTCCCCGCGCTGCAATTGGCCGAGGTAGCTAGCCTACGTGAACCCCCTACCTCTCCTCTCCCTCCCCATGCCCTTAGATTCGAGAATGGTGGCCGAAATCGCCCGCTAGCCGAGCTCCAACAGGCGTCCATGGCGGATGTGTGCCTGAGGAGCACGACGACGCCCTTACTCTGTCCCTTTCTGTGTACCGTACCCCTCTCCCTCTATTGTGTTCCTACAGGCTCAAGACCAAAAGGTCGAAACCCATTTAGAGCCAGCAAGCATGGAATACCTCTCCAGTAACCACGTGCACGAACCCAACAGCAGCCCAATCCTATTTATTTATTCTTTTCCTATTTGGCACCATGGGTTTCTGCTGCAAACAAGGGTATTCATGTCATTTTGCCAGTCATTTGACATCGTTACTGTCCTAAATGAACGGTAGTGCCATTTACGAAAGCAAATTTTAACTATGTGACAGATAAGAAAGTTCAAATTTTAGAGTGCCAAATACGAAACACTGATTTGTTTCGGTGCCAAATAGATAGTTCTCCCAAAAATAATCGTATGTACGCAATTCAAATTTTGTCCTGAATTAAGGGCACCCACAAAATAATCTATGCGATTCAAATTTTGTCCCTAATTAAGGGCGCCCACAATATTTGACTTACAAACTAGCTCTAAATATTTTAGCTCATACACACATTTCAAGAGCACGTGAGAGTGTTATACTTCCTCCATACTAAAAAATGAAGTTGTTTTGGACAAGGCTTGAGTCAAACATTGGGAATATAAATTATGAATAACTTTTAAGTTGTTGAGTTTGGAAATATAAAACCATATGTATAGATTTGTCTTGAAAAATACTTTCTCAAAAAATTCCCCTTCTTTCCTGGCTCTGTTGTGCCACTGTGCGAGGCTGCCCTGGCTCCACGGCCGAAGAACGAGCAGGCCACCCCGCGGGAGGCCACCCTCAGCCTCTGCTCGACGAGTCGTGGCCTAGGGAGTGGGGGCATGGCCTGAGCCACCGCAGCCGGCTAGCGAGGCTCCTCGACGAGCCACGGCCTAGGGTGGTGGCATCAGAGATGGTTGTGGCTGTACGAGCAGTAGTTAACGCGGTGGCAGAGCTTGAGAGCGGCAATGGTGAGCGCATGGCGTGGCGAGCAAAGGTATAACAGCGAGCGAGAGGGAGAGCAGCAAGGTATAACTACGCCACTGAAAGCTCTAGTTTGGTTTTGGATAATTGATGAAACCCTAAGTGCTAACCTAGTTTATCAAAAGTGATTATGAGATAGGTAGCACTAGTCCAAGTGGTGGAGCAAATGAAGATCATGACATGATAATGGTGATGCCATGGTAATGATCAAGTGCTTGAACTTGAAAAGAAGAAAGAGAAAAACAAAAGGCTCAAGGCAAAGGTATAAATGGTAGGAGCCATTTTGTTTCGGTGATCAAGACACTTAGTGGGTGTAATCACATTTAGGTTCGATAGGTGTACTATTAAGATGGGTGAAACTCGTATCGAAATGCGGTTATCAAAGTGCCACTAGATACTCTAATTTATTGCATATGCATTTAGGATCTAGTGGAGTGCTAACACCCTTGGAAATATTTGTGAAAATATGCTAACACACATGTGCACAAGGTGATACACTTGGTGGTTGGCACATTTGAGCAAGGGTTAGAAACTTCACCGGCGAAGTGTCCGTCCATAGAGTGTGGATAGTCCGACGGTGCTACCGGCGCCCTATATAGAAAAGACAGAGGTCACTGTAAGTGACCGGATGCTGGTCTCGGTTGGACCGGCGCGTCCGGTCAGTGGCAGCAGAGGGCGCGCTGTTTTGGTCTCAAGACCGGACCCTAGCGTGAAAACTGACCGGACGCTCAGGGCCTGAGTCCGGTCAGTCTGACGTATGATGACATTGAGTGACCGGACGCTGGGTGTGTCCGGTCGAGCATGACCTGACGCGTCCGGTCTTGATTTCTCGCTTCTGGATGCTTACTGGAAACGACCAAGCGCTAAGGTCTAGCGTTCGGTCATTTCGTAGTAGCGCGTCCGGTCATCACTTAACCGTTGGGATCGGGTGCTCAGTATTTAAAGAGAAGGGACACGTGGCGTGCATCGCACGACCGGACGCTGGGGTCCTACGTCCAGTCGATATAGCTAGAGTATCCGGTCGCCCCATGTTCAGTGTAGTGAGTAGCCCAACGGCTCTATTTCGTGGGGGCTTCTATTTAAGCCCCATGGCTGGCTCAAGCTCACTCTCTTGGCCATTTGCATTGACATAACAACCTTGTGAGCTTAGCCAAAGCCCTCCCACTTATCTCCATCATTGATTCATCATCTTTGTGAGATTGGGAGAGAATCCAAGTGTATTGCTTGAGTGATTGCATCTAGAGGCACTTGGTGTTCGTGTTTTTGCTGCGGGATTCGCTTGTTGCTCTTGGTGGTTGCCACCACCTAGACGGCTTGAAGCAGCGAAGGAGAATTGGCACAAGTTGGTGATTGTTCGTGGCCATCTCCGGTGATTGTGAGGGGATTTGTACCTTCCCTAGTGGAGCGTCGAAAGGTAACTCTAGTGGATTGCTCGTGTCATTGAGTTACGTCACTTGTGGGTAGGTTCTTGCGGTGTCCAATTGTGTGGACGAGGTTCGTGCAACACCTCTTAGCCGCTGAACCACCAAGTGTTGGTCGACACAACGGGGATGTAGCGTGTTGGCAAGCACGTGAACCTCAGGAGAAATTTGGTTGTCTCTTGCCCTTTGGTATTCTTCCGGTGATTGATAAAGTATTCATCTTGTGATTGGTTCACTCCTCTATGCGGCGGTATAATCATCTCACTTACTCATTTACATTCCCGCAAACTAGCTATATCAAGCTCTTTAGTGTAGCTAGAATTGAGAGCTATTAAGTTCATCTAGTGGAGCACTTTAGGGTAGCAATTGTGAGAGCTCTTAGTGAGTAGTGATCTAGTGGATTGTGTGCCTAGTGATCATAAAAACTAGAATTATTAGATAGGTGGCTTGCAACCCTTGCAGAGCTAGAGCAAGTTTGCATTTCGCTATTTGTTATACTAATCAAATTGCTCTAGTTAATTTGTAGATTTTAAATAGGCTATTCACCATCTCTAGCCATATTAGGACCTTTCAGCCACGCAAGCCGCACTGCCCTGGCGTCCGCTGCACCATCAACGCAGCTATCGCCTCAGTGCCATAGCGCTGCTCGCCTTGTTCCGTAGCTCTGTAAAGCTACTACCCCACGCAACGCTGCACGGGCGTCAACTGCGCCACGCATGTTGCCCGTCCTCCGTGTGCTAGCTCTGTCGTGGCCACGCTGTAGTGTTGAGCCCGCTCCTCCAGCTGCTTATACAAGGGGCGCCCCTCTCGCCTCTTGACTCTCCTCCACTACGCCAACCACGCCGAGTCGCTTAGCTCCGCAGCCATCCACCCCTCGCTCATCTTCTTCCTCCTCTGTCCTTGCACAGAGAGGAGAGCGCCCATCGATCTCCCTCCCCGCGCTGTAATCGGCCGAGGTAGCTAGCCTATGTGAACCCCCTACCTCTCCTCTCCCTCCCTATGCCCTTGGATTCGAGAATGGTGGCTGAAATCACCCGCTAGCCGAGCTCCAGCAGCCATCCACGACAGACGTGTGCCTAAGGAGCACGACAACACCATTGCTCTGTCCCTTTCTGTGTACCGTACCCCTCTCCCCCTATTGTGTTCCTACGGGCCCAAGGCCAAAAGGTCGAAGCCTGTTTAGAGCCAGCAAGCACTTAACACCTCTCCAGCAACCACGTGCACAAACCCAACAGCAGACCAATCTTGTTTATTTATTATTTTCCTATTTGGCACCATGGGTTTCTGCCGCAAACAAGGGTATTCATATCATTTTGCTAGTCACTTGACACTGTTACTGTCATAAATGGACGGTAGTGCCATTTACGAAAGCAAATTTCAACTAAGTGCCAGATAAGAAAGTTCAAATTTTAGAGTGTCAAATACGAAACACTGATTTATTTCAGTGTCAAATAGATAATTCTCCCAAATAATCGCATGTACGCAATTCAAATTTTGTCTCGAATTAAGGGCACCTACAAAATAATCTATGCGATTCAAATTTTGTCCCGAATTAAGGGCACCCACAATATTTGACTTACAAACTAGCTCTAAATATTTTTAGCTCATACACACATTCCAAGAGCACGTGAGAGTGTTATACTTCCTCCGTACTAAAAATAAAGTCGTTTTGGACAATGATTGAGTCAAACATTGAGAATATAAATTATGAATAACTTTTAAGTTATTAAGTTTGGAAATATAAAATCATATGTATAGATTTGTCTTGAAAAATACTTTCACAAAAATTTACATATATCACTTTTTGATAAATATCTTTATAAAAATAAGTAGTCAAATTTATGCTTTGGAGACCGTGTCGTTGTCCAAAACGACTTCATTTTTTTTAGTATGGAGGGAGTATATGTCTAATCATACTATGAGCCATTGCTAAAAGTTAACACTATTGGAGAGGTTGACTTAGAGATAGTAACCCATGCTTTGAGCCATTGCTAAAAGCTGACACTATTGAAGAGGTTGACTTAGAGCCAGTAACTAACTCTTACTGTTGCGGATGTTCCTAAGTGATTGAATGTCATAAGGTTCCATGTGTAGCACCAGATGGCAAACCACAGTAGAATAGTCAGGCATATAGACTACTTTCTTCGTCCCAAAATAGGGGTCGTTATGGGATACGTGTAGGTCGAATTTTCTTATCTTTGACTAGCTTTGTATAAAATATGTGTAACATTTATATCTTCAAATAAGTTTATTATAAAAGTATATTCAAAGATCTATCTAATGATATTAATTATGTATTATAAATATTAATATTCTTTTACACATAAATGATCAAAGTTGAAAAATACTGAGTTATCGGAAAGCAAGAACAACTTCTAGTGATATATTACGACAACGACCAAAGAAACAAAATTGACTTAAAAAGAAGGAAACCGACTGTGCCTAGCAAGATGCTCTAGTCCACTCATTTCATTTTTGTCTCTTCCCGCTACCCTTGCAAGCGGGGCGGGTTGTGGACAGCCACGAACCCGCAACGTTTGCCGCAAATTAATCTAGTAGGTTTGCGGCTGTTCGTTTCTTCAACTGTGCAGCTCATATGTGTTTCGTGGACTTCATGGCTGATACATGCAAGCCTGCATGACCCGCAAAGATCTGTGCTGCTACTGTTGGACCGAGCAGAACATCGACTGCCCATCGATGCCGGGGCCCGTGCCGCTCCTCGGAGGCTCAGACTCCTGCTCCCATCTTGCGAACCGGAAGCAGCGTATGGCGCCTCTGCTGCTTAGAGACATCGCGCATGGCCACGAAGTAAGAAAGTTCCAGTGCCTTTGCTTTTTCACTCTATTCCAAGCCTCCAACGACTACAATGATGACATGAAGGCCAAAAGGCCATGTTTCTGAACCAAAACAAAGATTGAATAGCTCAAAATGTGATCAATCAGCAAACAGTGAAATCCAAACGGCTTTGAAGAAGACGAGCGGCAAGTACGACCACAACTCAAAACAAAAGCTTGGTTCAATCGCACACCTGGTCACCTGCACATATGATGGGGAAAGAAGATGTTCACGATGGTTTGTCGGGATCCACCTCGAGGAAATATTGGCGAGGGCGGTGGCCGGTGGCCGGTGGGAGCAGAGTAAGTCATCTCGCTGCCAGCTTCCGCCGTCGAGGAGTGCGATGCCGACAAGGGCGCGGCGGTGGTAGCCATGGGATTGGAGAGAGGGCGATGCGGATAGAAGCGGCGGCGATACTTTTTGCGGATCTCGTGGGTTTGCGTGGAAATTCACTTGTGTCCAATGGGCTTAGCGGGCTGAATGATAGTGGTCCGCAATCAATTGGCAGCTGGTCCGCAACAGCCGCATACAACTATTTTGCGGGGCGGGGCGAGCGGGTAGCGTTAAGAACCCACCCCGCCTGCATTCTTACTTCCCGCACAGCCACATCAAGGCTTCTGTCCACACACTCATCTAGATCCATCCTCTCGCCGCCGAAAATCGCATCACCGCCGCAATACCAGAGCTCCTCTCCTGTGCATGTGCGAGTGGAGGCGGCGCGCGAGCTCTGCTATGGCCAGCAGGATCCCTGGCCTCGGGGCCAGCCAGTGCGGGCAACAGGAACTTGTCCCAAACAGGAGCTGCGAGAAGTGGAGCTAGGTGCGAACGCGGACGCCGCCGCATATGGGCTCGGCTCATGCCGGTGGGAGGCATGGGAACGCCACATATCCGCGAGGGTGGCACAAGCTCGTCCTCGTCGATGTGGTGGACGAAGGTGTTGCCCGACTGCTGGTGCTGCGGAGAAGGTGTGCTACACGGTGGTGGAAGACGAGGGTCAATGTGTGTTCAGCGGCATGGAGGACGACGAAGGGCGAGGCATGGCCGAAGGTGCGGTGGAGGGGCTAGAGCGCGCTCACGAGGAGGTGTCGAGGCGACAGCATTGAGCGGCCGAGGTCGTGACTCATAAAGGTGGTGCCTGAGACGGCGCTTGTTCGGCTGGACCGAAAAAATCACTTTTCAGGCTAAAAAACAAACTGAACAAGTTGGCTTCTTGCTCAGCCCAACAAGCTGGAAGATGCGAGATCTTTTACACGGACGACCATGTTCGCTTAAATTTATCGGTCTGCCTTATTAGTTATGGTACACGTTTTTCTCTCCCAACAAATCAGCGAATAGTACTTTTCAACCTGACTTTTTAACGAAATATATCATCATTTTTTCGGCCATCTTGGTTTTCGTGCCAGATGCTAGAATGCTAACTTATGTTGGAACGGGGGAGTAAGTTCTACTGCACTAACTCCGACAAATAAATATGTTTGGTTTGTAGCCTACTAGCTCTAGCTGCATAAATATTATGTTTTTCTATTAGTGGTGTAGTATACCCTTACATGGCCAGTCGAAATATAATGTAAAATAATATAATCTCTATATCAACATTTCTTCTTTGCCCTTGTTTAGTTGGACCCCAAAATTCAAAAAGTTGCTACAGTAGCTGTCACATCGAATGTTTGCGGCCCGTGCATAGAGCATTAAATGTAGACGAAAAGAAAAACTAATTGCACAGTTTGGTGGAAAATTGCGAGACGAACGTTTTAAGCCTAATTAGTCAATATTTGGACACTATTTGCCAAATAAAAACGAAGGTGCTACAGTAGCCCCAAATTCCAAATTTCGCGAACTAAACAAGGGCTTTATCTCTTTCGTTTAACCTGTTTTTTTTACTTTCCAAACTGCCCTTCTTTTGTCCCGCATTTTACTTCCAAACTACCAGTGACACACTATATTATAAAAGTATCTCTACCTCTCTGTCTCTACATATCTACAACCTGTTCGTTTGGCTGTGGCTTGTCGTAAACGATCGTAAATTTTCAGTCAGAATAGTATTTTTCTCTCACATAAACTAGCTAACAGTACTTCTTCACGAACCAGCAACGATACGAACCAGCCAACCGAACAGGCTGCTAGCCAGACACATTGTTACGTACATAAATGTATTTGGTTTGACAGTTCAAGTATAGTACGTACAATAAATTGACGTGAAGAGAAAGAAGGGGAAAATATGAGGCATGCAGTCAAGCATTCTCGAAAAATTGCAAGTACGTAGACGATTGGCCCGTGTTTTGGTTCTCGTAGGCGCTGCAGTAGTACTACGACATCCTGAATGCCTCACATGCACAACGGCATGCAACGGCCTCCCCGGCGCCGGACGCCAATGCAACCATAACCCTTAGTTTGAAGCCGGTTCGTTTCGACTAAAACGAGATTATTACTGTTGAGTGTTGACTGATTTGGTGTAGAAGAAAAATATTATTTTAACTTATAATTTATAATTGTTTATGACTAAACGAATAAACGTTTATCAAGTGTAAGAGAAAAATACTGTTGCCCTAGCTAGAGCAGATATAGCTGTGGTCCACAAGGTAACCGGTGTCCATACACTTGCCGACGTCAGCGGACCTGTTGCCATGCGGGCACCCACGCCCACGCTAGATAGTTTGTCGTAGTATAGTCTATCTTTGCATAGTTTTTTTTTCTTAGGTTAAAATTAGAGACCATAATTTATAAATAGTTTTTAAATTGTCTGATTCAACGTCACGGTCCCAGACGAGCACGAGGATGAGACCGACGCCAGAGATATTTCGCCGGCGAACCGACCTCCGGCTATAAAAGGCCGGTCATGGCCGCCGCGAAGCGAAGCGCTGGAGCACCGCGCCCCGCCTCCGGAGCATCTCGAGCCGAGGCCATGGTTGCCGAAGCTCGAAGCCGTCGGAGCGCCGCGTCCTCTGCCGCTGAAGCCGCGCTCGCCGGAGCTCGAAGCCGATGCCGCCGTCGCCGTGCTCTGTTCCTTCCCCTCCCCTGCTTCCTCTTCCTCTCTGCTGTCCTCTCTTCCGGTTGAGGACGGACGCCACCGCCCAGCTATATTGCTCCGCCGGCACCTCCCTCCATCTTCTCCCTCCTCCTTCTCTCCCTCCCTTTTCTCTCTCCCGCCGAGCGACAACCCAACTGGAGGAGCGGGTGCAGCCCGGGCCTTCACCGCCGGCGCCCGGTGCCCATCCGCCGGAGCCCTACACCTCCGCGCCTCCCCTGCCTCTCTTCCCCTCTCTCTCCGCTACCTCTCTCTCTCTCTTTCTCCCTCTGTCTACGTTCTGTCGATGGGGAACGGACCGAGCCGAAGTCAATGGCGAGCACCAGCCACGTCGCCCAAGCCAATCAGGGCGCGTCACCTCCACCTTGCGGGACCCACGTGGCAGCCACTGTGTTTCACCTCCTCCCCTGCCCTTCCTCGCATAGACTCGGTCCTCATGGACCATAGAGTGGGCAGGAGGCAGTCCACAGATCGGCACACAAGACCACAAGCACAGTGCCCAATCAGCCCGTCAGCTGACAGGACCCCGCGCGTCACCCATAGTTAAAATGCTACGCATACCCGGGAAGTGTACACAGTAAAATAAAAAGTAAACTTTTAGTTATAGAAAAATCACCAGAAAATTTTTAAATAAACTAGAGTCACCCTAGATCATACCTAGATATTTGCCACTGATTTTTTAGCTATAACTGTAGAAGTAATTTGCATGTTCCTTTCCATTCGCGTTTAGCCAATAAACTTAGATAATTTATAACTTATTCATCTTAATTCCAAATTCCGTAATTATTTCACCATAAATCTTTTAAAATAAAACCCTACACAATAATACCATCTTTCCTAATTTTTGGCACCCATTTAAATTCTAGAAATGATTGCTTTTCATTTCCTTATTTAAATATTAATTCTCAGATGCATCCATTAATTAGCGCCACGTAGCCACATATGTCCATGTATATATATACACTATACTTTGTATATAAATACATGGATAAATATAACATGTAAAGTAGTAATATATATATATATATATATATATATATATATATATATATATATATATATATATATAAACCCATATATAGTGTTTTATATAGGTGCCGATAGTTACACCTGCACTCCCCACGTAGATAATATAGCGTCCTTCACCGTAGTAGTAGCAACTAGCCCCGTATATTCGCGAATGGGTATGCACCATGACACATACACGAATATACCCGCACCCAATCACATAAAATAATAGGATAACTACACATACATGGATATGCCTGATACCCGGGTATATATCTATGTATGGCTAACTTTACTTTCCACATATGATGTGCGTATGTGTCACTAACCCCGTGGACCTATAGAGACCAGCCAGGTCATCCATGATGACTTGGTCAGACTTTCTCTTTCAGGTTCACATAATAGTGAACCCTAATAATGTGGTATGGTTCTCCATTAGGTAACCACACCACACTAACCTAGCCCGTAGGAGCCACCTTGTTAGATAGAATACCTCTATCCAAATATTACTTTAAATGGACATAATAATGATAACCTAGATAACAACCCATTATCCATTAGGACCAACCCATCTAGGATCGTTTCTGTCACTTTGATTTCTTATGCTTGTTTTATATGTCTTGCTTGTTATTTTCCTTGTTTGTATTTTCTTGCTCGTCGATGCTAGACCATGTAGGATAGAAGACGTCGAGAGAACCCGATGGAGTCCAGAAGACATGAACATGAGACACAGGAATTGGCCAAGGATATAATCATCAGCGAATGGAGGCAAGTCCTAACACCCACCTATCCCTTTTCCCTCCACTTTACTTACCACCCCTTAATTACTCCCTTCCACCACCACCACATTTTGCTAGCCTCCACCGTAAACCCTCCACCCTCCACCTCCATTAATTAATAAACTTAACTTATAATACCTAAAATCCTTTTATGAATTAATGGAATTATAATGGGTCATGAGCTCGGCTATGTTAATGTGATTAATAATGATAAGGTAATGGTTACCTTGATATGAAATGAGCTCTATGAACCTGAGGATCACAACTGTGAACTTAAATTGGTAAAACTGGACTAAACCCTGACAGGGGGCGAGTGGGGGTAATTTATGTGGGGGATAGATGACCTTGGCAGGAACTCCTGATGAGAGTTACTGTGGGAGATACTCGCCTCGATCACATAAGGACCGGTTCGTAGTCCCTCTCACCTAGTGAGATATTTTATACAGCCACATGTCTGATATGGGCAGACTTCATACCCCGTTAGATTGAAGTATAACTTCTACTAGGAGGCTGGTGTTGGCAGCGGAATATCAGGAGCAGACATGGATGCTATGTGATCTTCCATGGTTCGGTTGGCGTGTTTGCTATGTGATCTTCCACATTAAGCCCCTTGACTTTGGCCGCGTTCGAGCCTATATTATTATTGTTTACTTTGATGATTTGGTATCATCGGCACTATTATGTTGGGATGATGTTGTATCGTCCGAGATTGTATGATGGGATGATGTGGTGTCATCCAGGGTTATGAGATGGGACAATTTGGTATCCTCCCGAAAATTAGTGTGTTTTTCCAACCCCTGAGATGCCGCGGTAGAGTTATATGGAAATTGAGGGTAGCACCCAAGCGGGTATAGGATCTCATTAGACATGTCTAAGCCATGACGATGGTGCCTGACTGTGTCTATCATGTGGGGAAATTTGTACACCTCTGTAGAGTTTATTAAATCTATTCGAATAGCCACGTCCTTGGATGGGCAGATGCTGGAATGAGATACTATGATTAGACTTCCACAACTATGATAATCTGGTAAGATGTATTTTACTAATTTGGTAAACTATACTTAACCCGGAAACTTGTGAGAATGGTAATACTCTGCCATGATCCAACCTATAATTATAACTACTTCACCCTACCACTTTCACCTTAACCACCATAACCACCTCCACATATAGCCTTCTCTTTCCACCTCCACTCCACCCAAAGTTTAGGGCTTGCTGAGTACTTTATGTATTCAACCCCCTCTATTCTATGTTTTAGGAGTAAAGCTATAAGAGCACCTACCCGGATGGAACTACTTGAGCTACGCGAGGATAGGACGATAGGAGAACGTACGAGTATGGAGCTATCGAGGACTACACCAGGATAGGGCACCCAAAGTATACTCGAAGACAGAGTCATACAACTACACGAAGGAGCTACGCTATGACTACGACGTTGGAATATAGGAATACGCTTAAGGAATAAGTCTAGGGTTGCGTCCGCACTCCAAGTTGCCTGTAGGAATGGAGCCATGACGATATAAGACTGCTATCTTAGAACTCTGATATATACCATAAGGTCTATGGCCCAAGCTATGTAAACCCGAACGATGTAATATGTTTTCCCCATTAGCAATAAAAGTATGGTTTTTTATATCAATCTTGTTCGAATTGTGCGTATCAGCTACTGATCCAACGACTAATACATGATGCACAGAGTACCCTAAATTAGGGGCCCAACACTTGATGAGCAAAATGAGAAGGAGCATGTTGTAACATGTGACAAAGGCTTAACTTGTGATATAATTAATGAATCATTTTATAAGCTTATCATTGTTGCTCCCGCTAACCCTTCTTGTAGCTTATCTAGCAAATCCACTTCTACTTTACCTATGAGTGATGGTTTTACTTGTGATGACTCACTTATGGTTGAGAATGAGACCCTCAAGAAGGAGGTCAATGAGCTCACTCGCGCCTTAGGCAAAGCCTATGGTGGTGAGGACCGCTTGCTTATGTGCTTGGGTAGCCAAAGAGCTTCTCTCTACAAAGAGGGATTGTGCTATACCTCCAAGAAAGGCAAGGCGGCCTTTGCTCCTCATAAGATTAGTTTTGTGAAAAACAATGGTTAGTTTTGCACTAATTGCAAGCAAGTTGATCATAAAGAGCATGATTGAAAGAACAAGAAATCACATGCCAATGTATCCTCAATTAGATTTGGTTCTTGTTATTTGCTTATCAAAGGTGCCAATGGTGTGAAGGCTAAGTTTATTGGTACATCCATGTTGGCCCCAAAGAAGAAGGTCATTTGGGAGCAAAAAAGCTTAGTAACAAACCTTCAAGGACCCAAGCAAGTTTGGATACCTAAAAAGAATTAATCTTCTTTTGTAGGTCAATTATAAAGCCGGAGGAAGGTATTGGGTTCTTGATAGTGGGTGCACTCAACACATGACCGGTGACGCAAGAATGTTCAACTCAATCAACACAAATGATAACAATGGTTATGATAGTATCACATTTGGTGACAATGGCAAAGGCTAGGTCAAAGGGCTTGGTAAGATTGCAATATCTAATGACATAAGCATTTCCAATGTGTTGCCAGTAGAGAGTTTGTACTTCAATTTGCTATCCGTGGCTCAATTGTGTGATCTTGGATTCAAATGCATATTTGGGGTAGATGATGTAGAGATCATAAGTGTAGATGACTCTAATTTGATCTTTAAAGGCTTTAGATATCAGAATCTATACTTGGTTGATTTGAATGCTAGTGAAGCTCAATTGTCAACATGCTTGTTCACTAAGTCTAGTATAGGTTGGTTATGGCATAGAAGACTTGGTCATGTTGGAATGAAATAATTGAATAGATTGGTTAAGCATGACTTGATTAGAGGCTTGAAAGATATTGTGTTTGAGAAGGATAAACTTTGTAGCTCTTGTCGAGCCAACAAATAAGTTATAAACACCCATCCTAATAAGAGCATAATGAGCACTAGTAAAGCATTTGAGTTATTGCACATGGACTTGTTTGGGCCAACACAATACACTAGCATCGGTGGAAATAAATATGGCTTTGTGATAGTGGATGACTACACTAGATACACTTGGACATTCTTTCTAGTGGACAAGAGTGACGTGTTTGCAATATTCAAATCATTTGTCAAGGGCATTCACAATGAATTTGAAACAACCATCAAGAGAGTAAAAAGTGACAATGGTAGTGAGTTCAAGAACACTAGAATTGATGAGTTGTGTGATGAATTTAGAATTAGACATCAATTCTCGGCCAAGTACACTCCACAATTGTTGGTATATTTTAACGTACACAGATAAATTCGTAAGCACACGGATACAGCTATGGCTTTTACCCGGAAGTATTCCAAGTATCGTATCCATAGGAAAACGTGTGAGAGTAACTATGGTCTAACTTAACTTAGGGTAGCAACAATGTTAGGATAAATAGGAGTATAGAGGAGATTACAAAGGTCTTCTAGTTCTAACTTCGGTAAGCTATGTCTTCTATTGTTCAACTGGGGATATTACTAAGGGAAGCACAAGCAGAGTATATTTCCTATAGTAACTAAATCTTGGTAGGCCTACAAATGGGAGGTGGACTATAGAGGATTTAATGAGGCTATAAGAGTCACCCTCGCGAGCTACCACCGATCCAGAATATAGGGTACATCCACAAGTAACCCAGCCTAAGCACCACGCTTACACCTATAATTACTACTTTAACCTAGAGCATCCTATAGATTAAAGAACTCAAAGAATTATGAACCTGGTGAACAATATAAACGTGATGCTTACTTGAATTAGAAGTTGATTACTAGAGAATCCTCAGAAGCAAGCTCAAGTAGAACTTGGATCCACCAAAGTACAAGCCGTAGAGTGAGCACCGATAGGCCATCATCTCCTCCAAACTCTTCCCATTGGCGACGTCGCTGCCGCCTGACCAAGCTGGGCTGGGCTGTGCCCATGCCTGTGAGCAGTAGGCCAGCAACATTGGGCCAGGCCAACGGCAAGAGGGGGAGCGCACACTATAGAGCTTACATAATGTATTTTCTAGTTCGTAGAAAATGTGACCATGTATGTATATATGTATATGCTTTATTTTTTTGTAAATAATAGATAGATGAGGTATTGCTAATGTAATACTAGTATTTATGATGTATTCCCTAAGTATTGGAGACTAGTTACGAAATGCGTTTGCAATCTATAAACTAGTAAAGGATTTAATTTAACTAAATGTAATTTGAGAAGGAATATTAAATCTATAATTTAATCATGAGGTATAATTAAGAAAAGGATGTAACAAGATAATGTTTATGATGTATTATCTACCTCTATAATATGAAGAAAAGGTTTTAAATAATTCAAGAATGTAATTGATAATTAAAGGAAGTTATTTTGGTGCCGCAAGTAAATTCTAGAAAAGCAATCAAGCACTCAAGCAATCACGCAAGCATTTAAACATACACTCAAGCAAACAAAGTGCAGGCAATAGAGTTTAAATGTGGAGCGTCCTAGAGATTATTCCTAGCACCACAATTAAATCCTACGAGGCACGTAAATGCATATGGTGGATTTTGATGTAGGGTTTTGGAAAATATTTTCTTTTAAAAGTGGCTTCACAGAAAATAAACTAATCTGGTTTTAGTTTGTTGTAAAATTTTAAAAAAATTCAAATTTTTAGTGGTTTTTATTATGATGCAAAAACACGAGTGTTACATCAAGTAGAGAGGAATTAGCTTTTTAATGCTTCTTGTGAGCTTTGCCAAGTTTCTCATGGACATCATCTAGCCTCTCATGAGATGCATTGAGCATATTAAAGGCTTGCTTAAGGGCTTTTAGTTCCTTACGCAAGTCTTTGCATTCCCTTCTTTTAATATCAAAATGTTCTTTAGCATCTTCTAATATGTCAATTAGTTCATCCTTAGTGGGTTCATCATCATTATCACTTTCACTTTCTGTCGAGTTCATAAACCCGAGGTCCCTCATGGACCTACTTCCCAGCAAAAGCTCGGCTCAGCAGACGACGTTGCGAACAACGCGCAACTCCTAGGCCGGCCCAAAAACTTAATGATAGGCCAGAAGGGCGATCTAGTCTCCGACCGGAAGGCCTGCCAAAGAAGGAACGACGCTCGCTCGCTTCCAACTCTGGCCCACCTCTCTGACTGGGAGGCTTGGCTAAGGAGGGACGACGCTCGCTTCTGACTCTGGCCCGCCTCTCCGACCGGAAGGCCTGGCCAAGGAGGAACAATGCTTGCTTCTGACTCTAGCCTGCCTCTCCGACCAGAAGGCCTGGCCAAGGAGTTGACGACGCTTGCTTCTGACTCTAGCCCGTCTCTCCGACCAGAAGGCCTGGCTAAGGAGGAACAACATTCGCTTCTGACTCCGACCCGCTTCTCCGATCGGGAACACACCGAACATCTGCTTACAACTCTTCTCCGACCAAAAGGCTGGAGACAACTAGGGAACAACTGACCGGGGATGCCCGCTCAGTGAAGACCTAGGAAACGAACAAAGCAAGTAAGGTGGGGCGCTCCAGTCAACCACAATACCAAGGACCGTACCCTGCACACCTGTAGGATAGTACTGTTAGGTCATGTCAGAAGGGTACTTCCATACATGTCAGAACACCAATAGTGTTGTGGGCGCTGACATTTGACCTACAGTATGGTAGGCGCCGACATTTGCCATACCAGAAGAACCCAGTGGAACCGACCACATGCATCTAGCCATCAACAGTATTGTGGGCACCGACAAACTACCTTGTACCTGACGGCGTGGGCAATAAGACTAGGTAGCATGCACACTCTCTTTCTCTCACTCTCTCTCTCTTGTAAAGTCGTCCCCTTTATCTATAAAAGGGGATGCACTCTCTCCAAAAGGGGGACGATCGATTCATGAATGATTCGAACAACCTACGATTTGAACAATTCCAACAGAGCACACGCTCAAATAGTTAGCGCACGTAGGAGCTCCCGTCTCTCTTGGCCCTTTGATCCAGAGTCCGACCGGACCTCTTGCACCCCCATCTTACTCCCTCTTGTTTGTAACCCCACAACAAACTTCGAGCACCTAGACTTAGGAATAAAGTTACGGACTGACTCAAACTAGACGTAGGGCACGTTGCCTGAACCAGTATAAACCCTATGTCATTGATTGCTAGGCCACATCCGATCACAATGTACAGCAAAACTACAAATATTTATGTGTTGGTCACTTTTTGCACCGATAGTTGGTGTCGTCCGTAGGGAAGATGCCGTATGTTCACGCGTTTGGTCATCAGATGGCTCACCTTTCCGCCACCTTCGCCATGGCGGGCTTAAGCGATACGACTCTCTTCGGCTCACTAGACTTTCCCACACTCCCACTTGTTGGGATGTGGGTTCCACTCATCTTCGAGCCATCCCAAGCCTTTCTCTTCGGAAGCCTGGACTTCACCGTCGACCAACTCGGCGTGCTTCACCTCCATGAAGAGGCACTTGTCCCGACGCCCGTCGGAGGAGGAGCGCCCTCTAACAGTTCCAGACCACCCAGCGACCTCAACGATGAGGCGCCTGCGCTTTGCTCTGAGCCTACGCTAGGCTTAAACCTCGCTGTGAGTAATGTACATACTGTTATTTACTCGCTATTTACTATCTTTCGCCGATTCTCTAGAGGGACCCTATTGTCCCTACCGTGACCGCCATGTAATCGGTTCCCCAACGGCCTCACGCCCCCATGGACGCGTACGCATGGGGGCTTCGAAGGGTGCTGGCACTACCCCCTCTCACATCCAAATTTGTGGGGATAGCGAGCTATGCTCCTGCCTCTTTCAACAACCTCATGGATGACGAGATTGAGAGCGACGGCTCCAGCATCGGCAACGTCATGGCACCTAGCCACCCTCTGTCCTAGGAGTACACTATGGCGGACGCTCTGGGACAGCCACCGGTGGTGGCGGAGTGATGAGGACATCACTCCTTTGGATGTACCCGCTAATCCTCTAACCGTTATGCAAGGTCCAATGACCCAAGCTCGAATACGTCAACTCAATTTATAGGTGAGCTCATTCTTAAGCGATCCTTTTCATACTTTTGAGAATACACTACTACCTAATGATGTTATCTTGCTTAGGAACATAGGAGAGGGTTATGAGGAACTTGGGGAAAGGTATAGAGGTGGAGAAGACCAGCAAGGACGATGAACACAAGCTGGAGGCCTAGCCCAACTCGACTTCGACTCTGCCTCGGCCTTCAGGACCAGTCAGCAATAAAACGGATGCCCAAGACACATCCGGACTCTGATTTCGATGATCCACATATGGTTGGAAAGCTAATTCTATAAGCTAACTAATGGCTTTGGTTTGAGGAACAAATTTTATGGGAATCAATAGGAATCATCAAAACAAGTCAGAGTCCAAAATCTATTAGGGTGTTGCATCACCGTTTTTGGTCCGTTGGGCCGTGTATCGTCTGTGAGCCTTTAGGGGGCGCGTACAGGGGTCTTTGCATGACCCTAGTGTAACACCCCAGGTGTTTGGCTTCCACATTTGCACTTGCATTTCATAAACATGAGCATCATTCATCCATTCATGAGCTTTGATTGTTTGGAACATGCTCTTGAAACATTGCAACATGTGTTTATATTCCATGTGTGTTTGTTTTAGGAAATGAATAGTGTGCAACACTCAAGTGCAACATGTGCAACTCACTTTAGTGAAACATGGTTAGCTAGTACCATGCAACAAACTCATGAAACATATGAAACATGGCTTTGAAACAAAAGTAGCAATTCACTTGTTTTTCCTTGTTTCAATGCATGTGATGCTTGATTTTGGTGTGATCAATGTGTGGTGTGGCTAATTATACTCTTAAACAACTTAGTTACACTTAGAATGTCATTAGGAACAATGTTCATGTTGACCATATTGCCTAATTATGTTTCCAAGTAATGGTTTGACTAGTGTTGACCCCTAGAGCTCTTTTGTTTGACTATTTAAAAAGGATAGCTTAGATTATTTGCATGTCTGAGCAACCTAAAGAAAAGTTGTAGCAAATTTTATAAGAACAAAAGTTATTTTATGACCATCTCATGAAAATGTGCAGAACATGCTCAAAAAGGGCCCACAAGTAAGTTTTGAGTGCTGATTCAACACTTAGAAAAATTTCTAAGTATTGATTGCATTTATAGTTTGGTGAAGCTAACTTTGGCATGATTTTACTCTGCATCAGTTAAGAGTTAGACTTTGATCCTTTAATAGAAATTGTAGCTAGTATGTAGGTGTACAACTTTCATTTAGATTGTTTTCACTAATGATCAATGGATTTGGATAATTTTCATCGCCAAGTCTTGCTGTCAGTCGACCGATCGGAGTCTGATGGCGCGCTACATTGTCCGACCATCTTTAGAACTTCACCGCCGCATGGTGCCATGCATCACCGCTGGCCTGACCGGCCAGGCCACATTGGGCTGCCGTGTGCCAAATGAAGCATCAGCATCCGCCCGTGAGCCCCCCAGCGCCTCATTCCATTTTCTGCTTCTTCTCTTCCCGTAGCAACCGCAACAACCACCGTCGTCGCCACTGCTCCACCGTGCTCGCACCTGCTCGGCGCTGCACCATAGCCAGCACCATCCCACCTAGAGCTCTGCTAGCACCGCACGAACCTCATCGACATTCTCACTGAGCCAGCTGAGCCTAGGTGAGCGACATTGCCGACTCCGAGCACCGCCGAGCCATGGCCACCGCCGGTGACCTCACGCGGCCACGCTCAACCAGTTCACCGCTGTCGGTAGCTGTAGCGTAGGAAGGTCCGCCTTGGTCCATGGAAGCTAATGTGCACCTTGTCTGGGCACCTAGCGCCAGGGTTCGCCAGAGCACCGCTGTGCGCCATGGCCGAGCCGCCATGCGCCATGACCGATGTACTTAGAGGCCGGTAGAGTTTAGGGTTAGGATGTCAATCGGTGCGGGAGGTCATGGTGAACACGGAGGTACCCTCCTCGTCGCCGGAGACGCCGCCGTCGGCGAGCTCCGCCGGTTTCGCGCCGTCCCGAGCTGCCTCCCCTGTTTTGGTGCCGATGACATGCGGGCCCTACTGACCGATGGGTCCCGCCTGTCAGTGAGTGAATATTAGAAGGATAGTTCATTTGTTCAGTTTTCAATGCTGTTTTGTAAAATTTGTATCTCTAGTTTTGTAGATCCAAATTGGGTGGTTCCAATTTTGTTAGGATCATGGTGAAGTGTAGTATTTAGGAAAAATATAACATGAACACTTGTAGTAGAATTTTTGGAAGAATTAAATTGAAACTTGAAATGTGTTTTTAAATGAATGCAAACTTGTTTAATTTATATCTTGAGTTTCTTTGCTCCAAAAATTATGAAATTTTGTTGGTAAGCTCTTCTTGATGAGTAGAAGCCCTGGTAAAAATTTGAGAGTCAGTGCATGTATAGTTTTTGAGTTATAGATTTTCCTTTTATAATTAGGTGATCCTTGTGTGAATTTTAGTAATTTATCTATGAATCCAATGCTCATGAAATTTATTGGAGGTTGTCCTAGTACCTTAAGGATGCTAAAAAAAATATAAAATCTACTGCTTGACACTTTTCACCAGGGTTTCTTACTTATATTATTTTAAGCCTTTATGCCTTGCCATTTTTGTGTAGGATGTTATGCTTGTTCAAAAGATGTGAAATTTTTACAGTGGCCTACTTGGAGCATGTAGTTCCTACTGTAAGTTTTGTAGATTAAATGGTGCAGTTTTCATATAGGTTTATTATTCCTCTTAAATAATTAAATAAATTAAGAAAGTCATTAAAAGAAATGAATTGGTGGTGAACACTTTACTTTCTGGTGTTATTTTGATATGTGTGATGAGTTAGTAAAGTTGGTTTTGTCCATTTGCATGTTTGCAACATAAGTTAATAATTATTCCCTTACATTATGTCTTTCTGGACAGTTCTGGCAACTTTGCAAAGTTCACCATGATAATTTGGTTTGCTGGGAAAGTGGTGAATACAAAAGTTGTAGATAACTTATGTATCTAGCTCGTATTAAAATTTGGTGGCATTTGGCCCAGTAGTTTAGGAGTTACAGTCATTCAAAGTTGGATTACAGTTTTGCTTGCTCTCTGCCTTGTTTGGACCTGATTATGTGGTTCTATAAATTCAACCTGGTAAAGGTTGTAATCATGCCTTAATGTGTGAAAATAAATTGTAGGCAATTTCATAAGCTTTCCAAATTGTTTTGTCGCCTGTTATTTCGATTTGTAGATCTTCGGTAATGATCAGTTTACTGTACCACTGCATAGTTCCTATTTTGCTGAAATACGAATGTTTGTGTGTATGCTTTGTTGCAATGTTCTTGTGGATTGTTTAGGTGCTAGCCTAACTTGAGAACATGCTTAGGTGCAGGTGCTAGGTCCTTAACCGAAGATGAGCAATTGTACATTAGGTTGTATAAACTTGGTAAGTTAAAGTGATTTGAATAGAGCTTAAGTCGGAAAATGCGGACTGCAGTAAGCATGTGCATTCCCCGAGCATTCCTAACTTTGTTCATGTGCATCCATGATATTTATCTTGCGCATACATGCAATAGGTGTGCCGGAGGGAGTGACACTTCTGGAGTTCGAGGGAGCGAGCTAGGAGGAGGAGCCCGAGGTTCAGGCAATTGACGAAGTAGCCGCCGAGGAGGAGTTGCCCGAGTGCCCTAGAGCATTCTAAGTCTTCCATGTTTTTACAAATATCTTGAGTATCTTTTATTCTTGATGATGCATTAAGTATAGGAATTGGTTGGAACCAATTGTTGCATTATAGATCTATCCTTGTCCAGATACCGCACTTGAATCCTATTTAAGTTCAGGAATGGGTTAAATGCTTAGCCATGCTTAGTGCGGTAGAAGTCAGGTGATTTCCTGTCACGTGCGAGCTTTAGGATCAGGTGGATCACGGTTGGCTATATTTGCTATCGTGGAAAAGAACCATGTTAATAATGAATGAAGACCGGGGGGAGTCTTGTGTAGGGTTGGAAATAGTGACTCCATCTGTGTCGTTTAAGGACCGATACGTTGTATGTCCTCATGTCATGTTGAACGCAGCCTAACACTTAGCTGGTCGGATAACTCGTTCCGACCGCAAAGCCTAGTAGCTCGACTCAGGCCAGGAACACGAGTAGTGGCGCGCATTCTAGAGGTAGTAAGGATGTGCGAAGAGCCATTGGCATAAGCCCAAGGCGGGTTAGAGTCCCGATCACTCTTGGCAGAGTGGCTCTCTGAGAATACCGATCTGTTCGGACTCGCGACTCCTGAATTGTGCCAAAGGTGACTTGATTGCGACCCTGATGGGGGAAGCAGGGTTTGTGTTTAGGAATACCCCTCCAGCTGGATAGGAATTGATTCGAATCGCCATCTCTCCCGGATAGTGAGAACTTGACAGACCAGCGGCAACGTAGATTCACTTAATTTAACAATATGGTTAAATGGAGGATGATGATAATGTTGCCACAGTTTATACCTGCTATGGTTAATAATGTTTGCAACTTAATCAAGTGATTGCTTAGTACAGGTGCTAATATAGATGACATGTTAATGGCTAAAAGTCACTGCTAGCTCAGGTTAAGAGTTGATCATTATTACTTATGCTTTTCCGCAAAAAGAAAGTGTCAGTCAGATCCACTATATTAAGCTATGCATGATCCTTGGTGTCATTTGTTTTGGTTTCCGACGGATAAGTCTAGCTGAGTACATTCTCGTACTCAGGGTTTATTCCCTCTTGTTGCAGATGACCTTCTTTATCAGGGCTTCTGTAAGTATTGTCTCCACTCGGCGGGTGACGAAGACTAGATCCTGGGCATGATATCTGTTTATCTTATCCGAATGCTTTTGTGGGATGTGATCAGCAAGTTGGTACTTGTATTTGAACTCGGGTGTGTGAGTTAAACTATTTGCTTCAGCTACTTTACAAGACTTGGTTTGTAATAACTATGACTCTGAGGTGTTGTAATCTATCTGCAAACTGTTTGTGAAATGTTGTAACGTGTGATGTGTTATGTTGAATTACTGTAATCTTGGTTGTATGCAACATGGTTTGAAATCCTTCGTGGTTTCAGTTGACTACCGGGTTTATATGGGCTCAAGTGCGAGAATTTGATCGTTTCGGCGATTGTTTTTGTACTTGTGCTCTTATAAATTGGTCGGTTCTGTGACGGCTGGCATCAGAGCTAGATTCAACACTAAACATGTCATACGGGTATTTAAAAACAAAAGCTTTTGTTGTAAAAACTATTTTATAACTTATAGTTATATATAAGTGTTTAAAAATCAGAAATTTTATAGTGTGCTGGTGATCACATCCCTTGTAGCCCACATAAGGACTTTTAGGTGGCTTATATAATTACTAACTTGGGGGAAAGTGATTGTTTCTATTTCGTTGTCCATGTGGCGTGCTATTGCATGGGTGCCATTCGCTTGAATGGTAATGTATGGATCAATTGCCTCTACGCCAAGGTAAGTGTGAGTTGTGAGAGCATGACCGTCCAACTGTCGGTCTAGGGGAGAGTTAGTTGTGGTTACTGGAGTATTTACATGTTGCATACATGTACATATGAAGGTACTTAATTGTGGGTATATCTGTCGGGTAGTTTGGATACCAAAGTATATATATCTGGGGATGTATATATGGAGAGTATCTTAGTTTACTACTTTTATTGATAGCATTATATCTTGTTGGGTTGGGCTACAATGAAATTTTCTGCAGGTACGCTAACAACACACCATGTAGATCGACTAGTTACCACTATTTGAGAGAACATGTGTATGCCACGTATATTCCGCTAGAACTTAACTTTTCTTAGGTTTGTGAGGACGTACGGAATGAGCATGCATCATATTCACTCATGTCATTCATATTGCATTACTCCCTCCCTTATAATTGCTTATCCCAATTATTAAGTTCCATCTCTCAACAAAATAATCCTCTCACGAGAGTTGCATCCCTTTTGATACAGATGGCCGCGCCCGTGTTTCCTCCTGGTAGCAGCACCTTTTTGGACTAGTTTGGCACGCCTACCTTGCTCTAGAGGGTGCTAAGCTCACTTGGGTACCCGGAGGCACCCCGTTACACGTGGGTGTAGACGGTGACATTTGGAGATGTGCCATGGTACAATGTGACCTTGGTGGTGCCGCAGAACACCACGAGACCATTGTGGCGTGGGTGGAGCACCGAGACTGATGGGCAAAGCCCATGGGAAGCCACGCAAGTTGCTGCTCTTGAGGTACTTATGGACATAGCACAGAGTTTCGGAGATGAATTAGTGGGTGGACCAGCTGCATCTATTCCCCGAGTGGCTCCTACAGATGCTGAGTGGGCACAAGAAGTTGGCCAGGCCTTGGTTCGAGGCCGTGGTGAACATGTTCAGAGCGACAATGTGGGAATGAGTGCTATGATGGCTGTCTTGAAGCTTTGTCAAGTCAGGCAGGACACACTCTCTAGTGTGTTAGAAGAAGCTGGCAAGACAATGGCTGCCCAGCACAAGTTCAGGTTGCATGCCCGCAAGTATCACCATAGGGCGAAGGCATGTGGGCAAGCTCAGCTAGATGTAGATGAGATTTGGGGCATTGCAAATTATTGCCTATAGCAGTGGGGGCAAGCAGCACGCGAGAGAGATGAGCTTCATAACCGGCTTATGAACCTCACCATAGAGAGAGATGAGGCAGTACAGGAGTTGGACCGCGTGACCCGTCATAGAGATGCAGCCTTAGAGTTGGCAGAAGAAAGACATCAAGGATGGATCATGGCTAACCACAATGCCTTTCAAAGGGAGAATGAGCTCCAAGAGCAGCTTGAGGAGCTTCAGGTTGAGTACCATCAACTGAACAACCGTCTGTTTCCTATTCCTCACCCCATTCCAAGGTATCCTAATGTGGGTGGACCTCAAGTGATTGAGGCCGATGAAGAAGAAGGGGATGTGCAAATGGATGTTAATGCAGCTAAACCTACAAATGAAGAGGAAGATCTTGAAGAAGTCCAGGGCGTCTCCGATGTGGACAGTGACCACTTCGATGAGTAGTTAGCTAGCAAGTCTCACTAGTTTAAGCTTTTGCAGCCAATTGTGTAATGGACTAAGTACTGTGGTAGATGTTGGATGTACCTTTTAATTCGAACTTGGCATGTAATGTACCTTAATCCGCTCCCTTCGGGATTCTTATCTTAGTTGGTGAATTTTAAAACTTGTCATGTTGGAATGCACTACGTATGGCGCTAGTAATCTAATTGATGATGTGGTGATTGGAGAATGAATTATTGCCTCTGTTTATTGTATGAATTTTACATTCTCTCCAGTAAATTTAGTTTGGCGTAATTACATTGTTCCTCTCCAATGTGCTAACATCACTAATAATTGCTGGTTGTGCATTGTTGCAGATGCCTTGCACTCGTTCCACTGGTGTGGCTGGTGATGATGATGATCTTCCACCGCCACCACCACCCACACCAGTGGAATTGATGGCAATTCTTGTTGAAGGACAGCGCACTATGGCTGAGGCTCTCCGCATGATTGCAAATCATGATGGTCGTGGTGCACGCCAAGGACCAGAACCAAATCAGTATAGTGACTTCAAAGATTTCCTTGACACTAAACCACCGATCCTTAAGGAGGCTGAAGAGCCCCTCCAAGCTGATGAGTGGCTGAACACTCTTGAGCAGAAATTCTGTCTGCTTCGCTTGACAGAAGTGCTAAAGACTGAATATGCTTCTCACCAACTACATGGGCCAGCTAGTATTTGGAGTCATTATCGGTCCACTATGCCCGCTAATGCCCAAATCACTTGGGATCAGTTCAAGTCTGCTTTCAGAGGAAATTATATTCCTCCTAGTCTCATGGCAATCAAGCATACGGAGTTCATAATGCTAACATAGGGGAACAAGAGCTTGAATGAATACCTACAGGCTTTCAATAACCTTGCAAGGTATGCTACTGAGTTTGTTGACACTGATGCCAAGAAGATCGCTAGTTTTAAGCGGGGACTTAGCCCCAAATTGATGAAGACTATGGGAAATTGTAAGTGTGCTCATTTTAATGAGTTTGTTAGTGATGCTTTATCTCAAGAGAACAACAATGCTGTATATGCTGCTTCAAAGAATCGTAAGAGAGCCTATGAGGCAGGTGCCTCACAATCTAAGGCTCCAGTCACACATAAGGCTCCATTCTGTCCTCTGGCATCAGCTGCTAAGTTCCACCCACTATAGAAGAAGAATCCAGGCAGGACTAGATTTCGCAAGGCTTTTACAGTTGCTCTTCCAAAGGGCACTACTAGCCAAGGCAGCTCCAAGGTTCCTCCAAGCAACATGCCATGCTGGAACTACAACAAGACAGGTCACTGGGCAAGGGAGTGTCCTTACCCTAAGAAGAATAACTACCAAGGTGTCCGTCAGGGGCAGGTGAACCACACTAATATTGCTGATATTCCTTCAGGCGAGGTAGTAACTGCTGGTAAGTTTCTGGTTGATCAACACCCTACGGTTGTACTATTTGATTCGGGTGCTTCACATTCTTTTATTAGTCCCGCATTTGCATCCAAGTTTATGTAGAAAACATACACTGTTGAGGGTGAGGGTTATTGTATTAGGGCTGCCAGTGGTACTATCCCAACCAAGCTCGTAGTCAGGGACATGCAACTTGAGATAGAGGGACGAAGTTATCAGGTTGATCTGGTAGTTTTATCGGGGTTGGGTATCGAGGTGATATTGGGAATGAACTAGATGAGTAGTCATGGGGTGCTTATTGATACATCGACTAGAGCAGTCATGTTCAGAGATCTTTGTAATCAGGAAGGTTTTCTAGTGCAGCTACCCAGGGACATCAATCTTTCTTGTGCGGCTAATGCGGTGTAAGCAAAGGTTATGGCAGATATCCCTGTAGTGTGTGTTTTTCCAGATGTTTTCCCGATGATTTGCTAGGGTTGCCCCCAGATCAAGACGTGGAGTTCAAGATAGAATTGCTACCTGGTACAACGTCCATCTCTAGAAAGCCTTATAGAATGCCTCCCAACAAACTAGCCAAACTTAAGACCCAGTTGAATGAACTTCTAAAGAAAGGCCTTATCCATCCTAGTTCGTCTCTGTGGGGGTGTCCAGCTATCTTTGTGAAGAAGAAGGATCAATCACTACGCATGTGTGTAGATTATAGGCCTTTGAATGCAGTCACAATCAAGAATAAGTACCCTCTGCCACACATAGATATCTTATTTGATCAGTTGTCTAAAGCAAAAGTCTTTTCCAAGATTGATTTGAGATCTGGTTATCATCAAATCAAAATTCGGCCTGAGGATGTTCCAAAAACTGCATTCTCTACAAGATACGGTCTGTATGAGTATCTTGTTATGTCTTTTGGATTGACCAATGCCCCCGCACACTTCATGTATTTGATGAATTTGGTGTTTATGCCCGAGTTGGACAAATTTGTGGTGGTATTCATAGATGATATCTTGGTCTATTCTGAGAATGAAGAAGATCATGTTGAACATTTGCAAGTGGTTCTCACTACATTGCGTGAACATAAGCTTTATGCAAAGTTTAGCAAGTGTGAATTCTGGCTTCAAGAGGTACCTTTTCTCGGGCATGTGTTGTCCGATGATGGAATTATGGTGGATCCCACCAAGGTGCAAGAAGTGTTGGACTAGAAGGCTCCAATCTCGGTGCATGAGGTTCGGAGTTTTCTGGGATTGGCTTTCTATTATCGTCACTTCATCCCGAATTTCTCTAAAATAGCCAAGCCTATGACTCAGTTGCTGCAAAAAGACACGAGGTTTGTCTGGACTTCCGAGTGTGATGCCGCTTTTCACACCCTGCGAACCCTTCTAACTTTGGCTCTAGTTTCTGTGCAACCGGACATCGAGAAACCTTTTGATGTGTTTTGTGATGCATCCAGCATAGGTTTGGAAGGTGTTCTTATGCAGGAGGGTAGAGTCATTGCTTATACCTCTCGCCAACTTTGGAAGCATGAGGTGAACTATCCGACGCATGACTTAGAACTCGCTGTAGTTGTTCATGCTTTAAAGGCCTAGAGACATTATTTGCTTGGCAATGCGTGCAACATCTACATTGATCATAAAAGTCTTAAGTACATCTTCACTCAACCTGAGTTGAATATGTGTCAGAGAAGATGGCTTGAGTTGATAAAGGATTATAACCTCCAAGTGCACTATCATCCTGGTAAGGCAAACGTCGTTACGGATGCCTTAAGTAGGAAATCTCATTGCCACTCTTTGATTGAAAGTGACGTCCATTTGTCAAAACTCCTACATACTACCTGTCGGTGTTTTGGGTCCGGTGGGTCCTCAACCGACTAGTGAAAGTGTACTGCATGCCCCTAATCCCAGATGGTGATACAAAGAGACACAAGGTTTATACTGGTTCAGGCAATAGGTGCCCTACGTCCAGTTTGAGAGAGCGATCTTGTATTCCTTGCATTGAGGTGCTTGTAGTAGGGGCTTACAAGCTGAGCGAGAGAGGGAGCTAGTCCCAGGTCTCTACGTGGAGTGGCATGGGTTGCTTGAGATGTTGATCTCTTGCAGTGAGGAGGCATGTGTGTTATAGAGTGTTGTGCGTTGCTTGCACCTATCTCTCCTCAGAAGCGGCCCTGGTCGCTCCCTTTTATAGTTGAAGGGAGCCACAGGGGCGGTACATGTATTTGCTACGTGGCGTTTTGTGAGCAGAGGTGGTACGCCAAGCCCTGTAGCTCATCACTGTGGCGGCATGGTCGGTGGAGTGGCCTTGTCCTCGGTGCACTGGAGCGATGCACCGGTCATGTCTGATCCTGTGCGATGTGGGAGCTCCTACGGCTTGGCGCAGGGTATGGTGCGTACTGCAGATGACGTGCTGGTCGCTATATGTTGACAACGTAGAGAGCCAAGGCCTAGTTGGTTCAGAGGCTGAACCATTGTGGGGGGCTCAGCGGGTGTGAGTCCCGAGGCTACAGGCGCCCGGAAGCGGATAGCCGAGGCTCGGAGGGAGCACTTGGTCTGGTACGTCGATTCCGAGGCTACAGGGACCCGAACATGACTCTCCACGCCACGCTGTCCTTGGAGCAGGGGTTAGGCAGCATAGTGCAGCACGGGTGTCAGTCGTGGGCACAGTGCCGAGCACAGCGGCCGGTAACCCCTGCCTCGTCCTGTCCCGGACGGCATGGCGTCGATGTGACTCCCATCTCATCAGCCACTTCACCGTATCAAGCCGTCGTTCGGCTGATGTCACGGGAGTGGTTGGACGTGTTGGTTGGATGTGACATCCTCGTCCGAGGCCTTACGTGTGGGGCCTCGGGCGAGGCAGAGAATCGGTACCTCGTCCGAGGCCTTACGCGCGGGGCCTCGGGCGAGGCAGAGAATCGGTACCTCATCCGAGGCCTTACGGCCGGGGCCTCGGGTGAGGCGAAGAATCGGTACCTCATCCAAGGCCTTACGCGCGGGGCCTCGGGCGAGTCGAAGAATCGGTACCTCATCTGAGGCCTTACGGGCGGTTGTGGTTTCATTTTGGGCCGAACCCGCTTCGGGTGAGTCGGGATACTGCCCGAGGTGGGTCGGGTGGTCCAGCCGGGCCTCGAATAAGGTGGGGGTTTGCCGGTGGTTGTCTCTTGGCTTCGATATTTACAAGGTATAAGTGATTTTTTCGGTTCTTGCTTAGGGGACCCCTTTTTATGGTACCCAACAGTAGCCCCCGAGCGTCGGGGAGAGTGTGAGCGCTCTTCTTAAGGTTTTGATGAGACTTGGCTCGCGGCATCTGCTGGCAGGATGGTATTTCATACTCGAGGGCTCGGTGGGTGCGCGCGAGCGCACCTGCCGGGTGTAGCCCCCGAGGCCCTAGAGGAGTGGATTTATTCCTCCAGGGGCTTTTCTCATGTTGAGTGAGGGGTTTTATCACGTTTGCTGAGCCCATGAGTGCGAGTTCGGGTTGCTGGGCCTCGGCTTGGTTGCAGGAAGAGCCCCCGAGCCTTTGCTCAGAGCAAGAGAGCGATCAGGAGTTTCCCTGTCTTTTTTGTGCGGCCCTCATGCATTCTTTTTGTTTAGAAGGAGGGGTGGAGTATGCCAGGCTACCCTCAGTGGGTGCGAGCAGTGACACCTCTGGTGAGTTGTTACTGGGTATGTCCGAGTGGAGGCCCGTGCCCCATTCGATAGGGGTCGGCTAGCGGTCTAGAGACGCACTCCAAAAGTACCAGAGGGCTTCTCTAGTGGGTCCTAGGGCTGTTCGATTGGCCCTAGAGGCTCGGTGCCTCTCTACGATGGGATCCCATTCAGAGACCTCCCTGCTGGTCTTGAACACGACTTAGGACATCCCAAGCAATTGCTTGCTTGGGCCTCGGCCATGTACAGGCTCTCCCATAGTCATCCCTGACTCTGTTTGTCCTAGGGTGGCTGTCGAGACCCTCGGGGGCCCAGCCTTTGAACCCCTAGACCGTAATGGGCTCGGTGCCTTTTATCGTGTTTTGCTGAGCCCCCGAGTGCGAGTTTAGGTTGCTAGGTCTCGGCTTGTTTGTAGGAAGAGCCCCCGAGCCTCTGCGTGGAGCAAGAGGGCGATCAAAAGTTTCCCTGTCTTTTTTGTGTGGCCCTTGCGCATCCTTTTCGTTCGGAAGGAGGGGTGGAGTATGCTAGGCTACCCTCGGTGGGCGCGAGCAGTGACACCTCCGGTGAGCTGTTATTGGGTAAGTCCAAGTGGAGGCCCATGCCCCATTCGATAGGGGTCGGCTAGCGGTCCAGAGACGCACTCCAAAAGTACCAGAGGGCTTCTCTAGTGGGTCCCAGGGCCGTTCGATTGGCCCCGGGGGCTCGATGCCTCCCTATGGTGGGATCCTATTCAGAGACCTCCCTGCCGGTCTCGGACATGACTAAGGGCATCCCAAGCAATTGCTTGCTTGGGCCTTGGCCATGTACGGTCTTGCCCATAGTCATCCCTGACTCTATTTGTCCTAGGGTGGCTGTTGAGACCCTCGGGGGCCTAGCCTTCGAACCCTTGGACCGTAACGGGCTCAGTGCCTTTTATCGCGTTTGCCAAGCCCCCGAGTGGGAGTTTGGGTTGCTGGGCCTCGGCTTATTTGCAGGAAGAGCCCCCGAGCCTCTACACAGAGCAAGAGGGCGATCAGGAGTTTCCCTGTCTTTTTTGTGCGGCCCTTGTGCATCCTTTTCATTCGAAAGGAGGGGTGGAGTATGCCAGGCTACCCTCGGTGGGCACGAGCAGTGACACCTCCGGTGAGCTGTTATCGGGTAAGTCCAAGTGGAGGCCTATGCCCCATTCGATAGGGGTCGGCTAGCAGTCCAGAGACGCACTCCAAAAGTACTAGAGGGATTCTCTAGTGGGTCCTAGGGCCGTTCGATTGGCCCCAGGGGCTCGGTGCCTCCCTACGGTGGGATCCCATTTAGAGACCTCCCTGCTGGTCTCGGACATGACTTAGGGCATCCCAAGCAATTGCTTGCTTGGGCCTCAGCCATGTATGGGCTTGCCCATAGTCATCCCTGACTCTGTTTGTCCTGGGGCGGCTGTCGAGACCCTCGGGGGCCCAACCTTTGAACCCCTAGACCGTAACGGGCTCGGTGCCTTTTATCACGTTTGCCGAGCCCTCGAGTGCAAGTTTGGGTTGCTGGGCCTCGGCTTGTTTGCAGGAAGAGCCCCTGAGCCTCTGCACGGAGCAAGAGGGCGATTAGGAGTTTCCCTGTCTTTTTTGTGTCGCCCTCACGTATCCTTTTCGTTTGGAAGGAGGGGTGGAGTATGCCAGGCTACCCTCGGTGGGCGCGAGCAGTGACACCTCCGGTGAGCTGTTATCGGGTAAGTCCAAGTGGAGGCCCATGCCCCATTCGATAGGGGTTGGCTAGCAGTCTAGAGACGCACTCTAAAAGTACCAGAGGGCTTCTCTAGTGGGTCCCAGGGCCGTTCGATTGGCCTCAGGGGCTCGGTGCCTCCCTACGGTGGGATCCCATTCAGAGACCCCCCTGCAGGTCTCGGACACGACTTAGGGCATCCCAAGCAATTGCTTGCTTAAGCCTCGGCCATGTACAAGCTCGCCCATAGTCATCCCTGACTCTATTTGTCCTGAGGCAGCTGTCAAGACCCTCGGGGGCCTAGCCTTTGAACCCTTGGACCATAACAGGCTCGGTGCCTAGTTCCTTAGTCTGAAAGGAATTAGGTGGGGGATATTCCCCTCCCATCGGCTGACAACGGTAGGTGCGCCTTTTGAGGTGGTTCCTTAGGGAGACGGAACGACGCCTGCCATCGCTGTGGTCGAATGCGACGCGACGTCTATGGATGGGACATTACTGTGTGCGCACGGTTAATAAGGAAAAGGTGGACGCGTGGGTAGTTTAGTCAGATCCAGATTAACTGCGCTAGATCTGAGGGAAACTTCCTCGGTTTCATCGCCTATCCGTTTCGCCCCCTTCCCTCCCTCAAAAATACATGACGAGCCTCGCCCCGCCCCTCCTTACCTTGCCTGCCTACGTTCACCCTTTCTGCCCTCGAGCGGTTGCTAAGAACAGAGGAAGAGAGCGCCGTGGAGAAGAAGGGAGAAGGGGGAGGAAAGGCGAGAGAGAGAGAGAGGGATAGTGAGAGCATGCCTTACTGCCGTAGCCACATTCTCCACTACACCCATGGCCGGCGGTGCTATTGTCGTCCAGGTGGATCCTTGGGGTCCGTTCGATGTGTCTGCAGCGATGCTGCAGTCGCTCATCGACGATGGTCTCCTTCGCCTGGTTACCGACCCCAACAGACCAGAGTGGATTGCTCTGGGGGGCGAGTCGAAGACGAGGCCACGCGATGGCTACATCATGAGCTTTGTGGCCTTCCACGAGTGCGGTCTCGGCTTGCCGGTGGACCGGTTCATGCGGGTGCTCCTGCATTACTACGGTGTGGAGCTCCACAACTTCAACCCTAACTCCATCACGTAGGCGTCCATCTTCGTCGCCATCTGCAAGGGGTACTTGGGCATCGCCCCCACTGGGAGCTGTGGCTCCACTTCTTTCGGGCAAGGCTCAACACCAAGCCGGCGGGCACGATGGGCATGCGGAAGGCGTTGAGGGCCGGTGGCTGCACTCTCCAAGTGCGCCAAGGCAGACAGCCCTTCTACATCCCAACCCAGCTTGCGTCGTCCAACCGCCGCTGGTACAACAGCTGGTTCTACCTCCGCAATGATGACGGTGGGCTTCCCCCCTATACCGGGCGGGTTGTGGAGAGCCAGCCAGAGAGGTGGAGGTATGGCATCCTGTTGGTTGATCAGCCCAAGCTGCAGCCGCTCTTGAAGGCACTAGAGAGGCTGCACAGCTACGGCCTTACGGTGGCCGTGGTCATGGCGGCGTTCCACCACTGGAGGGTGCTGCCGCTGATGGCTCGGTGGCAACGCCTGTTCGAGATGACACCGGGTGAGCCGATCGATGACATCCGATTGTCCGCCGTCGCCCTTTCCGACGAGGAGGTTCTATGTTGGGTGAGAGAGATGGTGGAGGGGTGGCAGAGGAGCAGTGACCTAACCCCATTCCCGATGCGCCTATCATGGGGGTACATCTCTCTGGTAAGTCACGCGTCGCTGCGGCCCCCGAGGCCTCCTTGCTCCTTACATTTTCGATCTGTTCCCTTATTTGCATTTGTTGTTCCTGCAAGGGATGAGGGATGTGTGAGCCTCCCCGCCACCCGTTCCCAAGGACACTGAGGAGGCAAGGTGCAAGAGGATGGGCCTCAAGCGCGATGAGCTAGAGAAACATCGCTGGCAGTAGAGGCACGACGGTCTCCCAGAGGAGCCGTCTCCATCACCATCGTCGACGGATTCTTCGAGCGATGACGATGAGAGTGAGGTGGGGCGGGGCCCTCTAGACCATCTCCCTGATGTCAGGGGGATGGCGCCCGGGGCATCGGCGAGCGGCCCGGCGTCTCCAGGAGGAAGAGGAGAGGATGCCTCGGGGCTAGCGATCGCCCGCCCCGGGGCCGAGGCCAACACACCCGAGACACAGGCGTTGGGGAAGCGCGCCGTCAGCCTGGTGGGCTCGACGGCGGAGGTGGAACGGGCGACGGCGGGGGCAACCCAATAGCCTCCGTAGAGGGTCAAGGGGGCGTTGGAGTCCGGCGAGGGCCGGCCGGCACCAGCGGACACAGGGGTCGTGCCACCGCCACTGCCACCGCCGTTGCAGAGGACGAGGGACGCAATGCGGAAGCTATTGTGTCCCTGTTCGAGGTAAGTGTTTTGTCAGTGGAGTTTGCAGCATCTTCCACTCGTTCTTTGGTCGTATGCTGACCAAGTAAGTGTTTTGTCTTCAGCCGGAAGCGTCAGGCGGAAGCGCCTACCCTAGCGCCATGTAAGGCGCTCAAGGTGAGCACCAGCTCCACCGCCCGATGGGGGGTGGAGGCGCAGGCCACCATACAGCGTGGCGCGGCATCGGCCAGGGCCGACCCGAAGGAGCCGGTCGCCCAAGGAGAGGTTACCGAGACGGCCACAAAGCAGGCGGGGGAGGAGGCGCCTACGCCCCGCGAGGCCGGAGTCCTTGGGTTAGGTGAAGCTGAGGTGCCTTCAATCGCTGAGGCCACCGAGGGTGAGGTCGAGGCCCCTAGGGCCTCTGAGGACAAGGTGGTGGATGCTGGGGCTCTTAGGACCACTGAGGCCAAGGTGGCGGAGGCTGGAGCTCCTGGAACCACCAAGGCCGAGGCGGTGGAGGCTGGCTTGGGTGTGGCGGAGTCGGTGGCCTAGGATGCGGAGACAGAGGCGGGGCAAGCTTCAGTACCGCCCCCGGTCCAAGACCCGCCGCCGTCATAGGAGAGGGCCTGGGAGGTGGAGGTTTATTCGATCTCCTCCGACGATACTTCCTGGGGGAAGGAGGTGGCGGATGTTGAGGCGGCCAGCACCGTGGAGCAGCCAGCTCCAACCTTTGGCGTGGGGAGCTTGGCCCTCATTCGGGTGCAACCCGAGCCCCATGGATGGGATCGCCCGCGTGTCTTGTGGTGGAGCCAGGACGACCCTAAGGGGGAGCCTCTATTCGCCCTTGAGGACATGGCCGAGGGGGGCGCTGGGGCTCCTTCGAGCAATTCCGCCAGCTGGTAGAGCGGTCACTGCGGACATCGCTGTCCATCGTGGCTGACGATCTGCTCGACGTTGCCTAGGTGCGCGCTTTCTTTCCTTGTGTTGTGTCGTCTTTTTCCTGAGTTTTCTTGCAGTGCTTGACGTCTGTTTTGCCTATCCAGGAGCTCGAGGCCCGGTCCCTCAGGAAGTCGATGTTCCTCCGATGGGAGAGGGACGTCTGGGACTACCTCCAGCAGCAGAAGGACCTGCTCACCAATGCTAATGAGCTTCTGTCAGCGCGGAGCATGGAGGTGGAGGACCTCCGCCTTCACTATGCTGATATGAAGGCCGAGGCAGCCATGGCTCGGGAGCAGGCCACCCCTTTGGCGGCGCGGATCAAGGAGCTAGAGGAGGAGTTGACCCGGGTGGCCGGTGAGCGGGACACCTTCAGGTCTCGGGCCGAACAAGTGGAGGCTTCTGCCAAGGCCATCACCGGGTAGCTAGGTGTGGAGCAGGGCACGCACCTGCTGACGAAAGGTGCCCTAGCGAAGGCCCTCAAGGTGGCCGATGCCTCTCGTGTCGAGGCCTTAGCCTGGAAGGAAAAGGCCGAGGGTGAGTCCCGTTGAGCCGCGCCCCTTGTTTTATTTGTTTTTCTTGTGTTCAACCCCTGACTCCCCGATGTGACGTAGAGCTGGAGAGGGAGGCTTCCAAGGCGGCCGAGGTCTCTCGGGTTGAGGTCCAAAACTGGAGGGAGAAAGCTGAGGGTGAGTCTCATAGGCTTGCGCCCCTGTTCGGCTTGTTTTTCTTTCGTGCTTAACCCCATCCCGCCTGTCTTGGTGCAGGGTTGGAGAAGGAGGTCACCTGAGCAGCTAAGGTCTCTGTCGCAGTGTAGGTAGTGCTCGAGGCCGAGATCCAAGAGCACAACATGCTGCAGAGCGCCGCCCGTACCACCTGCGAGGCCCTGGAGGTCAGAGGGGTCGAGTCGGGTAGCTCCCTCGGGAGTCGCTTGATCGTGTTGAGCGGCTGAGTCCACGAGCGGCTTCGGGGGGTGCTGCATACAGGCATCAAGCGTGCCCTGGCCATCGTCTCCTTGCACTACGTCGGCATCGACCTCGAGGCCATCAGCGATGGTTATGTCGTGGCTGAGGATGACGAGAAGGCCGAGGAGGAGGTCATGAAGCTGGTGGAGGCAGCTGAGGCCCCTGGCACGGCACTGGCCAGGTTGTTCGAAGAGGAGGTGGTTCCTCCTACGCCGACCGTCGATGCTGGCGACCCTGAGTTTTGACCTGGGCCAAAGGGGCCATATAAATAGATTAGGACTTACATTATTATACCATAACGCTTGTGGCCATCGAGGCCTTTTTAAAGTACTTATGCGTATACGCTTTTTAATCATTTTTATTGTATTTCCGAGCCTCTGCCCTCTGTCTCATCTTTGAACATATCTCTTGCAAAAAACTTCCTCGGAGCCTAAGCTGTCCTTTGGGCAAAAGGTGGTGAGGGAGTTGTCGTAGCCCGGAGGTGTAGGCCGTCTCGTGGCTTGGCCGGCCTTTTGGCCCGGAGACAGACTTTTGGTCCTTAGGTTTTTTACAATCAATTTGTCAGAGTACGTGTCGGGGACCATAAAATGGGGTACCCCGAGCGTACACCAAAAGAGTCACTTAAACCCCATCAACAACAAAGCCAGAAGGTAAGCCGTGGGTTAACCACTGGCCCCGTCCGAGCCCACCGGCTCTCCGCCTCGCCTTTGGCCTTGCATGGGAGGTCTCGACTCCCTAACGAATCTTCGCCTCGCGCGAGGCCTCTCGCGGGAGGCCTCGATAAGGAGCCCAATCTTCGTCTTGCCTGAGGCCCCATGCATACAACGATTCACCGTACTGCTCGAGGCTAGCTTAGCAGCAACCCGTCGCTCCTACCTCGACCAGTCTTCCCAACAACGCGTCACGTCCCATTAATACGTCAACCACTCCCACAATCTCAGCCGGACGACGGCTCGACACCACGGAGTGGCCAACGGGACAAGGAGTCGCATCAACGCCATACCGGCTAGGACAAGGTGCGGTAGGGATTACCGGCCACTGTGTTCTGGCGCTGTGCCCACGATCAGCGCTTGCACTACACTATGCCCCGTAACCCCCACCCCAAAGACAATGCGGCATGGGAAGTCTAGTCTGGGTCATCATCGCCTCAGAATCAGCATACAAGATCAACCGCTCCCTCCGAGCCTCAGCACTCTATGTCAGGGCCTCGGCTATCTCGAGATTCACATCTGCCGAGACCCCCCCCACGACAGTTCGGCCTAGGCGCCAACCGAGCCTTGGCTTCGCATGTAGTCAACCTATAGTGACCTGCACGCCGGCCGCCACGCCCGCTTTGAGGTAGCCCTGGAGCTCCCATGACGCACAGGGTCGGATGTGACCAGCATGTCACCCCAGTACTTCAAGGATGGATCACTCCGATGACCATGTCGCCACAGGAACAGACTACAGGGCTCAGACACACCACCTCCATTCGCACGACGCCGTGTAGTTAGCACACGTACTACCCTTGTCCCCCCTTTTAACTATAAAAGGAAAGGACCTGGGCCATTTCTAGGGGACGAACACACGCGCGCACAAGCAATACTCTGTAACACGTGCGCTTCCCCGCTGCCTGAGAGCAACATCTCAAGCAACCCGTACCGCTCCACGCCGAGACCTGGGACTAGCTCCCTCTCTCACCCAGCTTGTAACCCCCTACTACTAGCACTTCGATGCAAGGAATACAAGATCGACCTCTCAGACTGGACGTAGGGCACCGATTGCCTGAACCAGTATAAGCCTTGTGTCTCTTTGCATTACCATCTGGGATCGGGAACACGCAGTACAAATTTACTAGTTGGTTAAGGACCCCCCGGTCCAAAACACCGATAGTACGCGAGAGAGTTTGGCATAGAAATTTTTTCAAAAAACGACTAAAAATGATGTCTGGTTCTTAGGGGGGGTCCCCCCTTCTTGCCCCCGAGGGAGGCTCAGTTCTGCAGAGGCAGAGCCGAGTCTTATTCGAGCCCCGTGGTGGGCACCTCTTCAGAGGCAGAGCCAAGTCTCCCTTATAGCGTTATCGTAACACTAATCCCCCATCGATGGGCTCGAGGGGTTTCTCGAAAAATTAGAATAACTAAAGAATGCTTCTTTATTGTACTTCGAGAAACAATGTATACAATGCTTGGAAATTTAAGGGTAGAAGCGACATAGCTGTTCTATATTCCAAGCGTTGGTGAGGATTTTGCCCTTCTCGTTGGCTAGCTTATAGGTCCTGGGCTATATCACTTGGGCGACGATGTATGACCCTTCCCTTGGCGGGGTCAGCTTGTGGCGGCCCTTATTGCTCTGCCTTAGTCTCAGCACCAGGTCGCCCACTTTCGGGGCTCGGCTTCGAATGCGTCGGGCTTGATAGCGTCATAGGGCTTGCTGGTACTTGGCTGAGTGTAGCAGTGCAACATCTCGGGCTTCCTCTAGTTGGTCGAGGGCATCCTCACAGGCAGTGTGGTTGCTCTGCTCGTTGTAGGCCTATAGCCTCGGGGAACCGTACTCCAAGTTAGTGGGGAGGATGGCCTCGGCTCCATAGACCAGGAAGAACGGTGTGAACCCCATGGCTCGGCTTGGAGTGTTCCTCAGGCTCCAGATGACCGACAGGAGTTCTGCAAGCCATTTCTTGCCAAATTTCTTCAACCGGTTGTATATTCTTGGCTTGAGACCCTGTAGGATCATGCCGTTGGCACGTTCTACTTGGCTGTTTGTCCTAGGGTGTCCTACGACCGACCAGGCCACACGGATGTGGTGGTCATTGCAGAACGTCAGGAACTTGTGGCTGGTGAATTGTGTCCCATTATTAGTGATGATGGTGTTTGGAACCCCGAACCAATGGATGATGTCAGTGAAGAACAGCACTGCTTGCTCGGATTTGATTCGAGTGATTGGATGAGTCTTGATCCCCTTGGAGAACTTGTCGATCGCTACCAGCAAATGGGTATAGCCCCCCGGGGCCTTCTACAGAGGTCCAACCATGTCCAGCCCCCACATGGCAAATGGCCATGTAATGGGGATGGTTTGGAGGGCTTGGGCCGGGAGGTGCATCTACCATGCATAGTACTGGCATCCCTCGTAGGAGCATACCAGCTTGGTGGCATCAGCAACCGCCGTTGGCCAGTAGAACCCTTGGCAGAAGGCGTTTCCAATGAGCGTCCGAGGCGCTGCATGGTGCCCGCAGGCGCCCGCGTGCAAGTCCCAAAGTAGGGCTTGGCCTGCCTCGGTGGTGATGCATCGTTGGAGGACGCCAGATGGGCTTCGCCTGTACAACTCACCATTGCTGAGGATGTAAGTTTTGGCTCATTGTGCAAGCCGTCTGGCTTTAGTCCTGTCTACAGGAAGCTCTCCTTGAACGAGGCAATCAAGGAACGGGACTCGCCAGTCCATGCCCTGGTTGGCCTCGGGAGGCTCTGCGTTGATTTCCATGGCCTCGGGCTCGGCCGTAGGGGTCTCGGTTGTAACACCCCAGGTGTTTGTCACTAGTTAAGCAATGGGTTTGAGCTCAAACATGACATGTCGAGTGGTAATGAAGGTGTCAAGATCAAATCTACATGATGGAGCTCCAACTTAAACTTGGGCCATGCACATTTGCTTATATATGGACCCTTGTTAAGATTATGCAAGAGTAATGTTAAACATGCTTATTCCATGTACATTACATCCCCATGCATCCATCTAGACCCGTGGAAAAGTTTCATGAAGTTTGGAATCAAAGAGTCACATGAAATGATAAGTCATATCTTTGCATGAATTACTTTATCAAGTAGATGGAAACCTATGACGTCAACCAAACCTTGCAACCTTGCTCCAACAACTCTAATTGAACTCTACAACAAAAGTTATGAAGGGTTCGTGTTGAGCAAAGATGGAGAAAATATCCGAAAATCATGGAAACCCTAGATTCTTTAGCAAAAAGGGCTTTGCGTTGACCGAGAAATAAAGTTGACTTCTAGACCTGATATGAGGTTTGACCAAAAATGAAAGTTGAATAAAAGTTTGATTATAACAAACTTTGTTAAAAGACCAAGCCATGATTCGGTTTCAAAATGGATCAAAACAAGGCGCAAAGTCTAATAGAAAAGCTGAAATCAGCCCGACAGTGTTTGCGGTCCGGAATTCACTGACATCGACATCGACATCGACATCCCGCGTTCTCAAAATTTTGCTAATCAACTTGAGTTGGTCCAAAAATAAAAGTTGAAGGTTATATTATGGAGAAGAGCATACAAAAAGTTGCACTGAGTTTGACTGAGTTTTGACCTCCGAAAGCGAATTTCCGTGACCGTTATCAATGTGTTGACACTAGCAGTTTGTAGCTTAATTACCTACTAATCCATAGCTCAAATGACTTGGCACCCTTAATAAGAAATGTAGAGCTGACCAAGGTGAGCAAACTTCGTTTTGGGCCCATTGCTAAATTCAGCCTAGAAGCAGCCCAAATTGACTCCCCACGTCGACCATACCGTCGCCCGCCACATGCTCGGTAGAATGCCTCAAGGGGCGACGCGTGCCCCGTGCGTGGCCGCCATGCACAGAGCGTGCCCGCCATTGTTGCCGCGTGGTATGCCCATGTCGCATCGCTGCGCCCTCCTGGAGTGAAAGCCGAGCGGCCCTCGCCTCCTCTCTCGCCTTCCCGTCGCCCTCTCGTTCCGACCGTGCGCCTGCTCGCGTGCCAGAGCGCGACCGCCATGGCCGTCGCGGCCGAACTCCCTTGCGGCGCTGTTCCTTCTCCTGCAGCCCTCCAGCGTCGCCACCGTGAATGCCTACGGCTCCGCGACCGACTCCCCAAGCCCTAGGCCGAGCCGTGACCACCGTGTGCTCGCCGTCGACGAGTTGGTCGCTGGCCGGCAACAGAGCTGTGCTCTGCGTTCGTTCCGTGTGTTAGAGAAAGAAGGACCTCGCGCCAAAATTGGATGAAAGGGAGGGGTGTAACTGCAAGGATATAGACTTGAGTGAATAGTGCCGAAAAGGATCCTTTTGTTCGTGTTTAATTTGTGTTTTCCGCAGGGACCCCGATGCAAGATTTCAATTTCCTTTTCTCTGGTTTTTACAGATTTGAATGCTCCACTTGGAAAATTTGTAGTAATTTGTAGAAAACTCGTAAAATAGTAAATGAAGACTTTTTGGAATCCTTGTGAAATTATATATGCACTAGATCTATAATATCACATGTTTTAGTTTAAAGGTTTAGCTGTAAAAATAGATTTATGCAGTTAGCTTTTTAATTCTAGTTGTATTTGTCTTTTTCATAACTGTAGTTCTTTTGCTCAAATAAATGTGAAATTTTTATGAAGTGCTCATAAGGTGATTTTTGTTGTCTGGTAAAAATTTCAGAAGTGTAGGATTTATATTTTAAGAGTTATAAAAATAACAAATTACCTGTATTGCCTTACCACTATTCTGAATAGGTCTGCAAGATTAAATTAATTGGCTTAGTTAAGTTATGAATCATGACTTTATGATAATACATGAGTTGTAGTACTTTTATTAAGCTTTTCAAAAAGCTAAATATCATGATTTTTGGTTAAGTAGATCTTGAGTTATACTTGCTTAAATATCAGTGGCTGTTTCTTCCCAAACTCTGACAGGGTTACCTTGTTGGTATTGTGGAGCCTTCTTAATAGTAGAATTAGCTTTAGGTGTTTACAACAAAGTTGTTTAGAATTTGATAAGATTTCTAAAAAGTCTAGAACCACATTTATTGGACATGTGTAACACCATTTATAGCTGTTTAAAGTGGCATGTCAGTTTCTGTCTATGTTTTGGACAGAGATGCAATTATTGAATTAATTGACCCTTCTAACTGTAGAATCATCCTAATATGAGAATAAGAAAGTTGTAGGTAACTTACTAATATTTTCAAAAAGTTATGGTTCATATTTGTTGGAGGTCTAGAACTCCAGTTATGCTTCTCTGAAGTTCCTATCAGTTTTCTGTACCACTGTTGTTGGGTTGCATTTGCAGTTTTGCTTGTGCAATTATTTTCGTGGTGTAAATGATGTTTGCTATGGTTGTAGTGAATACAAAAGTTGTAGCAAATTTCATGATATTGCTTGTGTTCAAATTGTAAGGTCATAGACCAGATAGTGTAGGAGTTACATGACTTTTAAGTCTTCTATCAGGTTTTAATTGTATTCTGAGCAGATCTGAAAGATGCTAGTGTTTGATCTAGTTAGGATTTAAATGAGCTTTTGGTGATAATAAAAAAGTTGTAGATAATTAATGTATCTAGCAGCTGTTAAAATTTGGTGGTATTTGGTTTTGTGGTTTGTGAGTTATGCCTGTTTAAAGTTGGGTTACAGAATTGATTGCTCTCTGTCAATTGTGGACCAGTTTCTATAAATGGGTATATTTGACTTAGTTAACTTGAGAATCATGCTAAGATGATTAAAAATTAATGGTAGACAATTTCTTAAGCTTTCCAAAATGTCTTCTTGGAAGTCATTTGGACTTGTGTAACTCCAGTTATAGCTAAATCTTGTAGCTGCTGTTTGCTTGTCCAGAAATTGATAGATTCCAATTATAGTTGTTTGCTTGTATATTGCTAAGTGTGGCTCATACCTTTGGTGATGGTTGAGTTAGAGTACCTGAGATCTTGGGAAAACTTATGTCATGCTTGGTGTTGTTGTCTTCTTTGCTATCGTGGGATGATAAATTGTGCGATATTTAAAGTAGGCAATGCGAAGTGCTTGTGCATGTTAATGTAACCTTGTGCTTGTCTTACTTACTGCCTGTGATGCATTGTCTATTGCACTTCCATGTATTCATACCCTTGCATATTGCATCTCATCTAGGTATGCTAGATGCACCACGTGAAGGATGCGATGTTGGAGCCAAACCCAAAGATTTGGTTTGGTGAATCTATCCCAAAGATGGAAGGACTAAGTAAGTGCTAGGACCTGAGATGTCACCAGGACGGTGCAAGCTAACTGAACTGACTTGTGTCGGATCCTAGGCAAGCCCCAGAGCATATTAAGCCTCCTAATTTCTGAAATGCAGTTAAAGTATTATTGTTACATATATATATTGTTGCATTAAGTTTAGGTGTTGGATGCAAACACTTGCTGCATTGGTTATCCAATCCTTGTCTAGATATTGATACCCTGAATCCTATGTAGCTCAGGCTCGTGTAGTGCTTAGCCCTGCTTAAATGCGGTAGAAGTCAGGTGATTTCCTGTCACCTGCGAGATATAGGAAGATACATATGGCACGGTTGGCTATATTTGCTATCATGGAAAAGAATCAGTCTTAATTTGAAATGGAGACCGGACGAAGGCTTGCCGGTTTGCAGTGACTCCGTCTGTGTCGATTAAGGACTGAATCTTGGAGCCTTTCCTATTCATGTTGAATGCATGCCTCTCTCTTAGTTGGCTGTGTCCGAAGACCGACCGCGAAGCCGAGTAGCTCAACTCAGGCCAGGAGTCGATAAGTATAAAGTACGCCTCGGAAGGGAGCCGTAGGCGTGAGTCCAAGGGCAGGTGATTTAAAAGTCCTGATCGTCCTGGTAGAAGGGTAATCCCTGAGAGTGCTGGCGCTGATCGAACCCGCGAATTTGGTTCATGAGTTGTCCCAAAGGTAACCCATGGCTACCCTTGCAAAGTATGCCAGGGTGAGAGTTAGGAATACCCCCTCAGCTAAGTTGTAATTCGATTCGAGTCGCCGTCTCTCCCGGTTAGTGAGAACTTGACGGGCTTATCTCCAAAGTAGATACACTAAATAACATAATGGTTCAGAAATGATGATATGATGATGACAGCCTTATTATACCTGCTATGGTTAATATTGTTTGCTCCTAATAAGTGAGTGCTCTAGTACAGGTGCAAATCTAGTGGACAGGTAAATGATGATAAACTTGATGCTAAGTTTAAATTGGTCACTATATTCATAAGCTCTTTTATGCAACTGTGTCAAGCTAGCCCACCTTATAAGCCTTGCATGACCCTTGGTGTCCTTTATTTCTGGTTTTGATGGGTAAGTCTAGCTGAGTACCTTCTCGTACTCAGGGTTTATCCCACCATGTTGCAGGTGAAGTTCTCGGCCTGTGAAGATGGTGGCTAACCACCGGTGGCTCGGTGATTCTATAGTTACTTCTCATCTATATGCTTTTGTCGGATGATGTCACTTATGCTAGCAATGTATTTGGAACATATATTAATGTAATCTTTTGAAAGCTATGTTGTTTTCACTAATCGATTTTGAAACCCAAACTTGTACTTTTAATTGTGAACCCATTTGTAATATTATTTCCGCTGCAACCCTGTGTATGTGAGGTGTATTTGCTTAATCACGCGATCTTGGTTGTGATGTTGATTTACCGAGGTCTTTCGGGACACTCGGCGGACTACCGGGTTTATATGAGTGAAGGTATGTGTGTGTCAACGTGTTAGCGGGGACAACCATACTTGATCTTGTATAAATTGGGCGGTTCTATTACAGCTGGCATCAGAGCAAGATTAAGCATAATACTATCATGTACATTGTTTCAAAAACAAAGTTTTGGTTTTAAAAAGCCTATTTTAACTAAAACTTTAGCTACAGGCAAAATTGTCAAAAACTAATTTGCAAAACTATGCTAGCGACATCCTCCTTTATGCCCAGTTAAGGACTATTAGGTGGCTATCTAAGTACTAACATGGGGGTTTTTACTTTCGTCGTCCATACGGCGTGCTATTGTATGGATGCCATTCACTTGAATGGTAATGTATGGATCAATTGCCTCTACGCCCAGGTAAAAGGTAAGTGGGAGTTGTGAGAGCATGACCGTCCAACTGTCGGTCTAGGGGAGAGTTAGCTTTGGTTACTGGAATATTTACATGTTACACACATGTATATATGAAGGTACTTAATTGCGGGTATATTTATCGGGTAGCTATGGATATCGAAGTATATACATTGGGGGATGTATATATGGAGAGTATCTTAGTTTACTGCTTTCATTGTGTGCTTATTTATCTCTTGTGGGGATGGGCTGCAATGAATTTGCCTACAGGTACGCTAACCACGAATGCGTAGATTGAATATAGCTGACAACTAGCTATATATCGAGAGAGTACGTGTTATGCCACCGACATAGAACGTGATTGCCACCTTAGGCTGGCAATTTCGTGAGGACGAATAGGACGAGCATGCATCATGATTGTGCTTGTGCATAAATATGCTTCCCTCACCTTGTTCTAATGCTAAGTAACTTGTGATCAATGTAATGTCACTATTTTCCTTGTGTGAAGCTAGCCAAAATGCCTTGTCCCATGCTGCTTGAATAGCTATGCTTGAAGTTAGTGTGTGATTAGCTTTGCCTCGTATGTTGGCTTCCAAAGGAAATAGATGACGAGTTAATAGTTAACAAAAAGTTCACCCCTTTGAAAACTAATTGCTAAATGTAAGTAAAACTTGTTTTGTAGAGATATCCACCTACTCAGTAAAAAGAAAACAAAAGATAACAGTGCCTTACCACCATGTTATGCGTGATATGTGTAGTGGTGTTGTTGTAGGTGACTGATTGTTATGTATGAGCTTTGTGCTTCATAATAGCCATTTAAGCTAATTGGATCGAGTGTTTCGAAATGCTCGCTTAAGACCATGATGTAGGCGTGGATGCTCGTTATCTTGGTAGTGCCGTAGTTGTCACCCTTTTGTCCTCGGTAAGCATACGAGTGTCAAATAGCTTTATCCTAAAACAATGCTCAAATTACGTAATCGCACGGTTGTCGTCTCCAATTAGGTTCTCTCTTGGGAGCCTGAGCCTATAGACGTGGTCACTAGCCCTTGAACGTTTGTGTATCTATGCCTTGCTTGACCTTAGGCCCAAGCTTAGTTCCCTTGAATGCTTGCATGTGTCGTGGTTGTCCCACTCCTATGTGGGAGGACCTTGCTCAAAAATCCTTATCGGACTTCATTGCCCCTTCTCCTACAGATGATCTGGTGCAACGCTAATCGCTATCTACCCTGGCTTTGGAACCTTTTCCTCATAGATCATGTCATTGCTTTATCAACTCAATCCCTAGTCAGTGTAATGGCTCTGTCCCTCGAATCTCATTTATTTTGCCTCCAACCCTTTCAAGTCTCTGGATGTTTATCAGTCTTGATCTTATGATGTTAATCTTTATCTGGTAATCACTTGGGTGGACACAAGACGTATATGGAAATTAGCAAGAGTCTCCTGCTTAGTTGCCTTCGGCAATTAGGCTATGTTCTTTTGTGTTGTGTTTTGATCTTCTGATCGCCTCCTTGTTGATTCCTAACCTTGTGACTATCCTTGTTTGCTATCCCTCTTTTGCACAATGCTTGTTCTTACAATCTAATTGGTGTCACTAGAAATTTCACTTTGGTTGTATGATCAGTAATGGTGCCATGATTAGCGATCTACGGTGCCGCGACGGAACCTAGGGCCTCCTTGTGGGCAGCCGACGCATGGTTGTGCTGCTAGGTGCACACTGGTATCGAGGTTTCTAGCCATGATCCATTGCCAAACTGCACCGATGTGTTATTTTCACGTGAGCTCTTCCTTGGTTATCTCTCCATATCTTATCAAAAGTCCATATATCAGACCGAAAGTAGTAGAGCTTCCTTTTGAAGTCACAAAAAGGATAACCTTTGAAGAACTGGTCACCGACATAAATATTAACCGACTACGAGAGGTGGTAGACAAGTGACTCCACTTGGTTGTCCTAGTATTGACGTCCATCACCTAGTGAACAACTTATATCATCATTGTTGGATCAGAAAGGCACACAACAATTAATGTTGGACAAGTTGTTAGTCAGATAAGAATCGAACGTCACATTATGATTATGACCTAGCTATCCAAGTCTTGATTATTATGTGCATGCTGATCGCACAGTCGAGATCAACAATCTCTAGTGTGACCCCTTGTCTGCTGACTTCGATGGCGACCATCTGTTATGCGTCAATCACAACTATTGTTGGCAAGAGTGTAGATTTAGAACTTTTAGTGTTGAGAGACAACTGATTAGTTACTAGTCGGAAGCTTAACCTCCAGCTAGGTGACAACTTTTTGCTAATTACGAAGGCTATGTCTCATAGAAGCAATGTTAAGCAATGTAACAACAAGCCATTTAGCAATGCAACTACTGCTTTGTTTTCCAAAACTTATGCTATCAAGTCAATTCCATCTTGGATAATCACACAGATAGTACAAAACGTTGTATCGGCTACGTAAGGAACTAGAGAAAGCATGTGCCTAGTTTCGATCAGCATCATTGTGCCCCTAGGTACCACAAATAGATTTGTTCAAGGCTCTATTGGATGAAGTGCCAGAGAATATTCAGAAACGGTTCCTTATCTATATAGGGATGCCCTCCATGTGGAGTAATGCTTCGCACCCTGTGAAAATAGCCCACAAGTCCGATGCTTGTGCATCGTCAAGTTGGTGTCTAGATCAACGGCGGAAATTGTTACCTAAGAAACAGGTCAGGAAGACTATAGCCTCCATCTTCAGCTAGAGAAAGGCTGTTGCTGCTATGAGAAAGATTATAAAGTGCAAAACACACACCTCAATGTGTGAAGCAAAGAAAAGAAAGAACACGAAATCTGTCTAGATTTTGTGGCACTAAACCGGTTATCTTCAAGCCGGCGATTAGTGACTCAAACGAAGTTGGATTTACTCCAAACTTGGTGATCTCATTCCTTGCTTAGGACCCTTCAATGTCTTAAGTTAGTTGAGTATTGGTTGAGTAAAACATCAGATTTGAGAGACATCTTGTCAGCTCGGTTTGCTGCCATTTCAGAACAGAGCAGTTTTGGTAGATAAATTGTTTGGATGGTCAAACGGTGTTCGGTTGAGTTAAATTTTGGTGAGTAGTTAGAAGACCCATGGATCTACATGCCCACCAAAATTTGTGCATATTGGAGCAGTAGTTTATGAGATATGAATAGAAAACAAAAGGGTACAGAATCTGCAATTTCGCTGTGACTGCGATCATCCTTTGCATTAGACGGTTGTGTTTGTAATTCATACCGAGAAATTACAACTTGTAGGTGTATTGCTGTTAGACCACCCTCCATACCCTTGAGAAGATTAATTGCACCCCTATGTGCCTTGCTTTTTGCCCTCTTAGATTAGCAATGCGTGAGCAGTCAAGGTGTTCTAGAAGTCAAATTGTGCCTTGCAATTCGGATGTAATTGGAAAGGTGTCAAACCATAGATTTTTGGATTATGGTTTTTGAGATATTGATTGGCCGAAGAATGGAAGCCTCGACGTCAAATATAGTTTAAGAAAGCTGGTTTTGCTACGATGCAAGTAAACCCAACTTGCTGTGCAACTGCACCACGAAGGCAAATTGTACTTAACCTGCTTGATAGTGAACTAGTCCCTAGTTTTGTGATTACTTGCAACTTATGTTGCCCTCCAAGCCTCGCCAACATCCTTCTGCATCAATGGTTCTCCAACGCTGACATGCCTTTGGTGTCTTCCATGTGTTTTACCCAATAGGTTGCATCAGATTCAACCCAGATCACTGTTGCAACTTGGATCCAAAGGCTCCCTAAGGAATGATCATCGAGAACGTTGAGCCGATAGAGTCAGCTATTGCATTTACCACTCACTCAACAGACTCAGATAATACAGTGTTGTTATCAGAGAAAGAGCACTGCACACATGGAACATTATGTAGCTTTCCATCAGTTGACATATGAGTGATTGCACCGCTACAAATAGTTTGGATATTGGTTAACTAGCTTCTCGTACCCTCAAAGGATGTTTACCCCGTTTATGATCACATCCTTTATGAGAAGTTGTGCTCAAGCCACTTTAGTAGAGAACTGCTTTTCAGATCTTAGGAGCCAATATAACACCGTTGCATGGAATATCCATCAACCGACTGCAATCTAGTTCAAAGCCCATAAGTTCTGTGCTTTATCCACTAAAGAAGTAGATGTTACAAGTATTTAGTCTACGCTTGTATCACTCTTCGTACATCGAGGACGAAGTATGTAGGACAGTGCTATCTTGGATTCCTTCCAATGTAACAATGCTTTATGGACGCCAACAAAGGAAAGTCTTCATACAACATCTTACGACGAAGAGCAAGTATCAGAAAGTGTTGTGACCAAATTAGCCTCTCTGATACTCCGAAGTTAAGTAGCCTAATGCTATCACTGATGTTGGAAACTGGATGACATGTTTCTCTTCCCTTAAAAGTCTTTCACACCGAATCTCGGGACGCGATTCCTTTAAGGGGGAGGGCTATAACACCCCAGGTGTTTGTCACCAGTTAAGCAATGGGTTTGAACTCAAACATGACATGTCAAGTGGTAATAAAGGTGTCAAGATCAAATCTACATGATGGAGCTCCAACTTAAACTTGGGCCATGCACATTTGCTTATATATGGACCCTTGTTAAGATTATGCAAGAGTAATGTTAAACATGCTTATTCCATGTACATTACATCCCCATGCATCCATCTAGACCCACGGAAAAGTTTCATGAAGTTTGGAATCAAAGAGTCACATGAAATGATAAGTCATATCTTTGCATGAATTACTTTATCAAGTAGATGGAAACCTATGACGTCAACCAAACCTTGCAACCTTGCTCCAACAACTCTAATTGAACTCTACAACAAAAGTTATGAAGGGTTCGTGTTGAGCAAAGATGGAGAAAATATCCGAAAATCATGGAAACCCTAGATTCTTTAGCAAAAAGGGCTTTGCGTTGACCGAGAAATAAAGTTGACTTCTGGACCTGATATAAGGTTTGACCAAAAATGAAAGTTGAATAAAAGTTTGATTATAACAAACTTTGTTAAAATACCAAGCCATGATTCGGTTTCAAAATGGATCAAAACAAGGCGCAAAGTCTAATAGAAAAGCTGAAATCAGCCCGACAGTGTTTGCAGTCCGGAATTCACTGACATCGACATCGACATCCCGCGTTCTCAAAATTTTGCTAAGCAACTTGAGTTGGTCCAAAAATAAAAGTTGAAGGTTATATTATGGAGAAGAGCATACAAAAAGTTGCACTGAGTTTGACCGAGTTTTGACCTCCGAAAGCGAATTTCCGTGACCGTTATCAATGTGTTGACACTAGCAGTTTGTAGCTTAATTACCTACTAATCCATAGCTCAAATGACTTGCCACCCTTATTAAGAAATGTAGAGCTAACCAAGGTGAGCAAACTTCGTTTTGGGCCCATTGCTAAATTCAGCCTGGAAGCAGCCCAAATTGACTCCCCACGTCGACCATACCGTCGCCCGCCACGTGCTCGGTAGAATGCCTCAAGGGGTGACGCGTGCCCCGTGCGTGGCCGCCATGCACAGAGCGTGCCCGCCATTGCTGCCGCATGGTATGCCCCTATCGCAATGCTGTGCCCTCCTGGAGTGAAAGCCGAGCGGCCCTCGCCTCCTCTCTCGCATTCCCGTCGCCCCTCTCGCTCCGACCGTGCGCCTGCTCGCATGCCATAGCGCGGCCGCCATGGCCGTCGCGGCCGAACTCCCTTGCGGCGCTGTTCCTTCTCCTGCAGCCCTCCAGCGTCGCCACCGTGAATGCCTACGGCTCCGCGACCGACTCCCCAAGCCCTAGGCCGAGCCGTGACCACCGTGTGCTCGCCGTCGACGAGTTGGTCGCTGGCCGGCAACAGAGCTGTGCTCTGCGTTCGTTCCGTGTGTTAGAGAAAGAAGGACCTCGCGCCAGAATTGGATGAAAGGGAGGGGTGTAACTGCAAGGATATGGACTTGAGTGAATAGTGCCAAAAAGGATCCTTTTGTTCGTGTTTAATTTGTGTTTTCCGCAGGGACCCCGATGCAAGATTTCAATTTCCTTTTCTCTGGTTTTTACAGATTTGAATGCTCCACTTGGAAAATTTGTATTAATTTGTAGAAAACTTGTAAAATAGTAAATGAAGACTTTTTGAAATCCTTGTGAAATTATCTATGCACTAGATCTATAATATCACATGTTTTAGTTTAAAGGTTTAGCTGTAAAAATAGATTTATGCAGTTAGCTTTTTAATGCTAGTTGTATTTGTCTTTTTCATAACTGTAGTTCTTTTGCTCAAATAAATGTGAAATTTTTATGGAGTGCTCATAAGGTGATTTTTGTTGTCTGGTAAAAATTTCAGAAGTGTAGGATTTATATTTTAAGAGTTATAAAAATAACAAATTACCTGTATTGCCTTACCACTATTCTGAATAGGTCTGCAAGATTAAATTAATTGGCTTAGTTAAGTTATGAATTATGACTTTATGATAATACATGAGTTGTATTACTTTTATTAAGCTTTTCAAAAAGCTAATTATCATGATTTTTGGTTAAGTAGATCTTGAGTTATACTTGCTTAAATATCAGTGGCTGTTTCTTCCCAAACTCTGACAGGGTTACCTTGTTGGTATTGTGGAGCCTTCTTAATAGTAGGATTAGCTTTAGGTGTTTACAACAAAGTTGTTTAGAAGTTGATAAGATTTCTAAAAAGTCTAGAACCACATTTATTGGACATGTATAACTCCATTTATAGCTGTTTAAATTGGCATGTTAGTTTCTGTCAATGTTTTGGACAGAGATGCAATTATTGAATTAATTGACCCTTCTAACTGTAGAATAATCCTAATATGAGAATAAGAAAGTTGTAGGTAACTTACTAAGATTTTCAAAAAGTTATGGTTCATGTTTGTTGGAGGTCTAGAACTCCAGTTATGCTTCTCTGAAGTTCCTATCAGTTTTCTGTACCACTGTTGTTGGGTTGCATTTGCAGTTTTGCTTGTGCAATTATTTTCGTGGTGTAAATGATGTTTGCTATGGTTGTAGTGAATACAAAAGTTGTAGCAAATTTCATGATCTTGCTTGTGTTCAAATTGTAAGGTCATAGACCAGATAGTGTAGGAGTTACATGACTTTTAAGTCTTCTATCAGGTTTTGATTGTATTCTGAGCAGATCTGAAAGATGCTAGTGTTTGATCCAGTTAGGATTTAAATGAGCTTTTGGTGATAATAACAAAGTTGTAGATAATTAATGTATCTAGCTGCTGTTAAAATTTGGTGGTATTTGGTTTTGTGGTTTGTGAGTTATGCCTGTTTAAAGTTGGGTTACAGAATTGATTGCTCTCTGTCAATTGTGGACCAGTTTCTGTAAATGGGTATATTTAACTTAGTTAACTTGAGAATCATGCTAAGATGATTAAAAATTAATGGTAGACAATTTATTAAGCTTTCCAAAATGTCTTCTTGGAAGTCATTTGGACTTGTGTAACTCCAGTTATAGCTAAATCTTGTAGCTGCTGTTTGCATGTCCAGAAATTGACAGATTCCAATTATAGTTGTTTGCTTGTATATTGCTAAGTGTGGCTCATACCTTTGGTGATGGTTGAGTTAGAGTACCTGAGATCTTGGGAAAACTTGTGTCATGCTTGGTGTTGTCGTCTTCTTTGCTATCGTGGGATGATAAATTGTGCGATATTTAAAGTAGGCAATGCGAAGTGCTTGTGCATGTTAATATAACCTTGTGCTTGTCTTACTTACTGCCTGCGATGCATTGTCTATTGCACTTCTATGTATTCATACACTTGCATATTGTATCTCATCTAGGTACGCTAGATGCACCACGTGAAGGATGCGATGTTGGAGCCAAACCCGAAGATTTGGTTTGGTGGATCTATCCCAAAGATGGAAGGACTAAGCAAGTGCTAGGACCTGAGATGTCACCAGGACGGTGCAAGCTAACTGAACTGACTTGTGTCGGATCCCAGGCAAGCCCCGGAGCATATTAAGCCTCCTAATTTCTGAAATGCAGTTAAAGTATTATTGTTACATATATATATTGTTGCATTAAGTTTAGGTGTTGGATGCAAACACTTGCTGCATTGGTTATCCAATCCTTGTCCAGATATTGATACCCTGAATCCTATGTAGCTCAGGCTCGTGTAGTGCTTAGCCCTGCTTAAACATGGTAGAAGTCAGGTGATTTCCTATCACCTGCGAGATATAGGAAGATACATATGGCACGGTTGGCTATATTTGCTATCGTGGAAAAGAACCAGTCTTAATTTGAAATGGAGACCGGACGGAGGCTTGCCGGTTTGTAGTGACTCCATCTGTGTCGATTAAGGACTGAATCTTGGAGCCTTTCCTGTTCATGTTGAATGCATGCCTCTCTCTTAGTTGGCCGTGTCCGAAGACCGACCGCGAAGCCGAGTAGCTCAACTCAGGCCGGGAGTCGATAAGTATAAAGTACGCCTCGGAAGGGAGCCGTAGGCGTGAGTCCAAGGGCAGGTGATTTAAAAGTCCTGATCGTCCTGGCAGAAGGGTAATCCCTGAGAGTGCTGGCGCTGATCGAACCCGCGAATTTGGTTCCTGAGTTGTCCCAAAGGTAACCCATGGCTACCCTTGCAAAGTATGCCAGGGTGAGAGTTAGGAATACCCCCTCAGCTGAGTTGTAATTCGATTCGAGTCGCTGTCTCTCCCGGTTAGTGAGAACTTGACGGGCTTATCTCCAAAGTAGATACACTAAATAACATAATGGTTCAGAAATGATGATATGATGATGACAGCCTTATTATACCTGCTATGGTTAATATTGTTTGCTCCTAAAAAGTGAGTGCTCTAGTATAGGTGCAAATCTAGTGGACAGGTAAATGATGATAAACTTGATGCTAAGTTTAAATTGGTCACTATATTCATAAGCTCTTTTATGCAACTGTGTCAAGCTAGCCCACCTCATAAGCCTTGCATGACCCTTGGTGTCCTTTATTTCTGGTTTTGACGGGTAAGTCTAGCTGAGTACCTTCTCGTACTCAGGGTTTATCCCACCATGTTGCAGGTGAAGTTCTCGGCCTGTGAAGATGGTGGCTAACCACCGGTGGCTCGGTGATTCTATAGTTACTTCTCATCTATATGCTTTTGTCGGATGATGTCACTTATGCTAGCAATGTATTTGGAACATATATTAATGTAATCTTTTGAAAGCTATGTTGTTTTCACTAATCGATTTTGAAACCCAAACTTGTACTTTTAATTGTGAACCCATTTGTAATATTATTTCCGCTGCAACCCTATGTATGTGAGGTGTATTTGCTTAATCACACAATCTTGGTTGTGATGTTGATTTACCGAGGTCTTTCGGGACACTCGGTGGACTACCGGGTTTATATGAGTGAAGGTATGTGTGTGTCAACGTGTTAGCGGGGATAACCATACTTGATCTTGTATAAATTGGGTGGTTCTGTTACATCGGTGATAGAGGGGGCCTCGGGCCCTGTGGTGGGCTCGACCGGTGGGCCCTCTTCCACCACCGAGGCGTAGTCGATGGAAGGCTTGTGGAGGTCTCTGGCAAATATGTTCGGGGGGACCGGGGCCTGTGCCGACGCCATCTTTGCCAGTTCGTCCGTGGCCTCATTGAATTTTCACGCAATGTGGTTGAGCTCGAGACCATCGAACTTGTCTTCTAGGTGACGTACCAACTTGTAGTACGCCTCCATTTTGGGGTCATGGCAGTTCGACTCCTTCATCACTTGATCGACGACGAGCTACGAATTGCCCCATATGTCGAGACGCTGTACTCCAAGTTCGATGGCGATCTGCAAGCCGTTGATGAGGGCTTCGTACTCGGCTATGTTGTTGGAGGCGGCGAAGTGGAGCCGAGTCATGTAGCGCATGTGCACTCCGAGGGGTGAGATGAAGAGCAGACCCACGCCTGCCCCGGTCTTCATCAGGGACCCGTCAAAGTACATGGTCCAGCATTCCGCCTAGACTTGAGCAGGTGGCAGTTGGGTGTTGGTCCACTCAGCCACAAAATCAGCCAAGACCTAGGATTTAATTTCTTTCTGAGGCGCAAAAGACAGGGCTTCCCCCATGAGTTCGATGGCCCACTTGGCTATCCTACCCGAGGCCTCCTGGTTCTGGATTATCTCTCCCAGAGGGAAAGATGACACCATGGTCACCGGGTGGGACTCGAAGTAGTGACACAGCTTGCGTCTAGCCAAGACTATGGCATAGATCTATTTCTAGATATGGGGGTAGCGTGTCTTAGTCTCAGAGAGCACCTCGCTGATGAAGTAAATAGGTCATTGGATGGGTAGAGCATGCCCCTCTTCCTGCGTCACGGCCACTACGGCCGCGCTGACCACTTGGGTCGTTGCGGCGACATAGAGTAAGAGGGCCTCGCCCTTGGTCAGTGGCACCAGGATGGGAGGATTGGTGAGCAGTGCCTTGAGCTTGGTGGGGGCTTCTTCGGCCTCGGGGGTCCAAGAAAAGCATTTGGATTTTCTCAAGGGGCGGTACAGAGGCAAGCCTTTTTCGCCAAGGCGCGAGATGAAGCGGCTCAGGGCCACAAGGCATCCCATAACCCTCTGCACTCCCTTGAGGTCTCGGATTGGTCCCATGTTGGTCACGGCCGAGACCTTCTCTGGGTTGGCCTTGATGCCATGCTCCAAGATAACGAATCCTAAGAGCATGCCTCGGGGGACCCCGAAGACACACTTCTCGGGGTTGAGCTTGATGCCCTTCTCTCTGAGGCATTTGAAGGCTATCTCCAAGTCATCGATGAGATCGTTGGCCTTTTTGGACTTGACCACGATGTCATCCACGTAGGCCTCGATGGTTCGCCCAATGTGCTCGCTAAAGACCTAGGTCATGCACCACTGGTACGTGGCCCCTGCATTTCTAAGGCTGAATGGCATAGTCACATAGCAGTACATGCCGAATGGGTGATGAAAGAAGTCGCGAGCTGGTCGGATTCTTTCATCTTGATTTGATGGTAACCGGAATACGCATCAAGGAAAGATAAGGTTTCACATCCCGCAGTGGAGTCAATGATTTGGTTGATTCGGGGTAATGGGAATGGAACTTTTGGACATGCTTTATTCAAACCGGTGTAGTCTACACACATCCTCCACTTCCCATTTTTCTTCTTAACTAATACAGGATTAGCTAACCACTCTGGGTGGGACACTTCCTTGATGAATCCAACCGCCAAAAGCTTCTACACCTCCTCTCCGATGGCCCTACGCTTTTCCTCGTCGAATCGGCACAGGCGCTGCTTCACTGGTCTAGAGCTGGCCCGGATGTCCAAGGCATGCTCGGCGACCTTCCTCGGTATGCCTAGCATGTCCGAGGGACTCCACGCGAATACATCAGCATTTGTGCGGAGAAAGTCGACGAGCATGGCTTCCTATTTGCTGTCGAGGGTGACGCTGATCCTCAGCGCCCGGTCGTTGGAGCAGGTGGGGTCGATCGGGACGAGTTTGACGGCCTCTGTGGGCTTGAAAGTCCTAACATGACACTTGGAGTCAGGTGCCTCGCTACCAAGTCGGTCGAGGTTGACGATGAGGGTCTTAGCCTCTATGAGAGGCTCGGCGTACTCGATGCATTCGACGTCGCAGTCGTATGCAAGCTCGTACATGGACTCGATAGTGATGACACCATTGGGGCCCGACATCTTGAGCTTGAGGTAGGTGTAGTTGGGGATCGCCATGAACTTGGTGTAGCACGGGCACCCCAGGATGGTGTGGTAGGTTCCCTTGAACCCAACTACCTCGAAGGTGAGGACCTCCTTGCGGTAGTTGGAGGGAGTGCCAAAGCAGACAGGCAAGTCGATGCACCTGAGGGGTCACGTGTGTTTCTCTGGCATGATGCCATGGAAGGGCGCAGCATCGCCTCGAAGCCATGATTGGTCTAGCTCCAGGAGCTCCAGGGTGTTGGCGTAGAGGATGTTGAGGCCGCTGCCTCCGTCCATCAACACCTTGGTGAGCCGAGTGTTGCTGATGATCGGGTCGACGACGAGTGGGTACTGCCCGGGGTTTGGGACATAATCGGGGTGGTCATCCCGATCAAAGGTGATCGCCTCCCAAGACCAGTCGAGGTACCGGGGAGTGGCCACCTTCACCGAGAAGACCTCCCGGCGCTCCTTCTTTCGCTGACGCACTGTGAGGCACACTGAAGGCCCACCAAAGATCATAAAGGCATTGTGCACCTTGGGGAACCCATCGTCCTTGTCGTTGTCCCTATCGCCGGCGCCCTTCTTCTTGTCATTGTCATTGGGGAGCCTGAGCTTGGCATAGTAACACTGAAGCATGGTGCATTCTTCGAGGGTGTGCTTCATTGGGCCCTAGTGGTAAGAGCAGGGCTTCTTAAGCATATCGTCGAAGAGCCCGGGGCCTCTAGCGAGGCCTTGGGGATTCTTGTGATCTGCGGCCACGACTAGACTGGCCTCGAGGACCTCCTGCTTCCCCTGGTGACCCTTTTTCTTTTTTTTGGGGAGGTGGGGGGCCGAGGCCCTGGGGGCCTCGTCCCTTCGCTTCCCCCTGGTGTCGTTGTCGGGGAAGATGGCCCCGACAGCCTCTTCACCCAAGGCAAAGTTGGTGGTGATGTCGAGGAGCGTGGCCACCGTGGTCGGTACGTTTCAGCCTAACTCTCGGACCAGGTCTCGGCAGGAGGTGCCGGAGAGGAATGCCTGAACAATTTCCAAGTCACCGACGTGGGGCAACTCGGTGCATTGCTTGGAGAAGCATTGGATGAAGTCTTAGAGAGACTCGTCCGGCCTCTGGCGACAACTCTTGAGGTCCCAAGAGTTCTTGGGGCGCATGTTTGTGCCCTGGAAATTCCCGATGAAGACCTTTACCAAGTCGCACCATTTGTTGATCTACAAGGGAGGAAGGTGTTCGAGCCAGGCTCGCGCCGAGTCTGACAGGAACAAGGGGAGGTTGCGGATGATGAGCAGGTCATCGTCCACGCCGCCTAGCTGACAAGCTAGGTGGTAATTGGCTAGCCACAGCTCGGGGTTGGTCTCGCCGCTATACTTTACGAGGTTGGTCGGTTACTAAAACTAGGTCAGGAAGTGGGCGCCGTGGATGGCCTTGCTGTAGACTTGAGGGCTAGGTGGCCCAGGAGAAGGACTGCAGTCCTCCCCACTATCATAGTGACCGCCTCGGTGTGGGTGATAGCCTCGGGCGGGCCCGTCGTTGTTGTGGTGCCGTCGCCTGCTGACCACATCGTGGTTGCCTTGCGCCTCGCGTCGGTCACCGAGGCGATCATGCACCAAGAGGGCCTTGTTGACTGTCAGTGCCTGAGCAGGCTCGGGATGAACCGAGGCCTCTCTATCCTACCGAGGCGGTGCCATGGGTAGTTCTGAGGCACCTCTGCACTGTCGAGAGGCAGAACTTTTGGCCTGCTGTACCGCGACGGTCTTGAGGAGGTCTCGGAGCTCCCCATGGACCCGTCGCCCCTCCGATGTAGAGGGCTCGAGCATCATTCGGAGTAGCATCACCGCTGCCGCGATGTTCTGGCTAGCGCGATTGAAGATAGGGGGTTGCTCGCCCCCTTCGTTGTTGTTGATCCAGTGGTTGATGTCGTGAGCCCTCCGCTGGGCTACTCCGCTATCACCGCGACCCCACTACTCTTGCTCGAGAGTGTCTCGGAGATGCTGCAGATGGAGTCGGTCTTGTTCGACCTTGGCCTGAAGCTCACAGAGCTGCTCCAGGTCTAGGCGTCGAAGTTCCTCGGCGGCAAGGTTCTCGTTCCATGCTACCCGGGGCTCAACGCGTGGAGGTGCGGCGCTGCCTGCACCCTCGGGGGGCGGGGAGCGATTGCTTGCCCCTTCATCCTCATTGCCCGCGCTAGGCATCCCAAGCTCAATGTTGAAGCACTCATGAGTGGGATCGTAAGTGCCTCCGTCATCAGAGTCGGAGTAGCCGAAGCAGTAGTCACTCGTGGCCATGAAGCAGCGCATGGCTTTAGGGTCATGAAGCCCGAAGAAGTCCGCTCTGGCCCATGGCTCATCTTTCTTCAAGGAGTCAGCATGGGTGTGGGTCGGGGTTGTGGCGATGAGGTCGAGGGCAAAATGTTGGTAGGTGGCGGCGGCATTGCCCAACCCGAAGGGGTACGAGGATGATGTCGTCGCCGGGCTCCGCTCCACCAAAGCTGACTCCTCAAGAGGTGGCGGGGTAGAGCTTGATGATGGGGTGTCACTGCGCGCCACCAGCATCTTTCCCTTGCCTAGGCTTAAGCTAGACAGGTCCCCAACCAGGGACTCTATACCAACAGCCGGGCATGGGATACCAGCAGAGCGCGGTGTGTCGCCCTGAGCTCGCGTAGAGTCGGGGTGGTCCCGCCCATGTCGTGCCTGGCGAGCGTGACGAGAGCGGTGGCCTAGGCGCCACCTGCGCCTAGGCTGCTGGTGCGCGATGTCGTCGTCGGTCAATGGGGTTCTGGGTGGGAGGAGTACCATATCGTACTCATGTCCTAGAGACATGAACTCTAGGCTCCCGAACCAGATCACCATGCCATGACACAGTGGTCACACGGGGTCTGCCATCCAGAACTTGTTGGGATGACTAGCTGACACGCAGTAGCTCCCCTACCTGGCGCACCAACTATCGATGTTTTGGGTCCGGCGGGTCCTCAACCGACTAGTGAAAGTGTACTGCATGCCCCTAATCCCAGATGGTGATGCAAAGAGACATAAGGTTTATACTGGTTTAGGCAATAGGTGCCCTATGTCCAGTCTGAGAGAGCGATCTTGTATTCCTTGCACCGAGGTGCTTGTAGTAGGGGCTTACAAGCTGAGCGAGAGAGGGAGCTAGTCCTAGGTCTCTGCGTGGAGTGGCATGGGTTGCTTGAGATGTTGATCTCTTGCAGTGAGGAGGCATGTGTGTTATAGAGCGTTGTGCATTGCTTGCACCTGTCTCTCCTCAGAAGCGGCCCTGGTCACTCCCTTTTATAGTTGAAGGGAGGCACAGGGGCGGTACATGTATTTGCTATGTGGTGTTTTGTGAGTGAGGCGGTATGCCGAGCCCTGTAGCTCGTCACTATGGTGGCATGGTCGGTGGAGCGACCTTGTCCTCGGTGCACTAGAGCGACGTGCCGGTCATGTCTGATCCTGTGCGACATGGGAGTTCCTGCGGCTTGGCATAGGGTATAGTGCGTACTGCAGACGACGTGCTGGTCGTTGTATGTTGACAACATAGAGAGCCAAGGCCCAGTCGGTGCAGAGGATGAACCATTGTGGGGGGCTCGGCGGGTGCGAGTCCCGAGGCTATAGGAGCCCAGAAGTGGATAGCCGAGGCTCGGAGGGAGCAATTGGTCTTGTACGTCAATTCCGAGGCTACAGGGACCCGGACATGACTCTCCATGCCGCGCTGTCCTTGGAGCAGGGGTTAGGCAGCATAGTGCAGCATGGGTGTCAGTCATGGGCACAGTGCCGAGCACAGTGGCCGGTAACCCCTACCTCGTCCTATCCCGGATGGCATGGCGTCGGTGTGACTCCCATCTCATCGGCCACTCCGCCGTATTGAGCCGTTGTTTGGCTGATGTTGTGGGAGTGGTTGGACGTGTTGGTTAGATGTGACGTCCTCATCCGAGGCCTTATGCACGGGGCCTCGGGCGAGGTGGAGAATCGATACCTCGTCCGAGGCCTTACGCGTGGGGCCTCGGGTGAGGCAGAGAATCGGTACCTCGTCCGAGGCCTTACGGGCAGGGCCTTGGGCGAGGCAGAGAATCGGTACCTCGTTCGAGGCCTTACGCATGGGGCCTCGAGCGAGTCGGAGAATCGGTACCTCGTCCGAGGCCTTACGGGCGGTTGTGGTTTCATTTTGGGCCGAGCCCGCTTTGGGTGAGTCAGGATACTGCCCGAGGTGGGCCAGGTGGTCTAGCCAGGCCTCGAATAAGGTGGGGGTTTGCCGGTGGTTGTCTCTTGGCTTCGATATTTACAAGGTCTAAGTGATTTTTTCGGTTCTTGCTTAGGGGACCCCTTTTTATGGTACCCAACACTACCATCCTTCACAACATCACTGTCAGTTGTACTCTATAGAGTCGAATTATTGAGCTACAGAAGATAGATCCAGGTGTGTTCCACATCAAGCGCAAGATGAAAGAGCAAGAAACCAAGCATTTTTGGGTAGATGAGAATTACGTGTTATGGTTCAAGGATAGGTTAGTGGTTCTGAAGGATAGAGAGCTTTGAAATCAAATCATATCCAAAGCACATTCCTCAAAATTATCTATTCATCTTGGTAGTAGCAAAATGTATCATGATTTGAAGCCTCGCTTTTGGTGGACCAAGATGAAGATAGAGATAGCCGCTTATGTGGCTAGGTGTGACACTTGTTGTCGAGTTAAAGCTATACACATGAAGGTTGGATTGCTTCAGCCACTCTCTATTCCAGGTTGGAAATGGGAGGAGATAAGTATGGATTTTATTGTTGGACTCCCTACTACTCAGAGGAATTTTAACTCTATTTGGGTGATTGTAGACCGTCTGATCAAGTCTGCACACTTTATTCCTATCCGCATAGATTTCCATCCAATTGACTATGCGGAGTTATACTTCAATCAGATAGTCTGACTTCATGGGATACCTCACACTATTGTCTCTGATAGAGGACCACAGTTCACTGCTCGCTTTTGGGAGCACTTACATGGATTATTGGGAACTAAGTTAGTAAGAAGCTCTGCCTATCATCCGCAAACCAATGGGCAAACTGAGTGAGTGAATCAAATCTTAGAAGATATGTTGAGAGCGTGTGTCATCTCGGCTAAGGGTTCATGGGAAAAGTGGTTTCCCCTAGCTACATTCTCTTACAATAATAGTTATCAAGAGAGTATCAAGATGGCACCGTTTGAAGCTTTGTACAGCCGAAAGTGTAGAACTCCGTTGAATTGGGTTGAAGTCGGTGAAAGGAGATATTATGGAATTGATTTTATTTAAGAAGCCAAAGAACAAGTCTGTACTATCCAAACCCATATGGCTGCAGCTCAAGCTAGGCAAAAAAGTTATGCTGATCGCCGTAGAAAACCTATTGAGTTCAAAGTTGGAGACTTCGTTTATCTGAAAGTCTCACCTGTGAAGAGTGTCCAATGCTTTGGTGTGAAGTGAAAGCTTGCATCGAGATATGTCGGTCCGTTTCAAATCATTGGACAAAGTGGTAAGGTAGCATACAAGATCCAATTACCTCCTGAGATGAGTGCTATCTTCATTGTCTTTCACGTATCTCAGTTGAAGAAATGTCTTCGCGTCCCTAAAGAGAGAGTTCCTCTAGGGGATATCGAGTTAAAATCTGATTTGACTTTTGAAGAAAAACTGGTCCGAGTAATTGACACTCGTGAGCAAGTGACTCGGAGTCGGGTGGTCAAGTTTTACAAGGTCAAGTGGAGTAATCAGGGTAGTGAACGCGATGCGACTTGGGAAAGAGAAGATTATTTGAGGGAAGGTTATAAGAATTCTATCAACAATGGTACGCTTGTCAAATCTCAGGATGAGATTTTTTATAAGGGGGAGGGCTGTAACACCCCAGGTGTTTGGGTTCCACATTTGCACTTGCATTTCATAAACATGAGCATCATTCATCCATTCATGAGCTTTGATTGTTTGGAACATGCTCTTGAAACATTGCAACATGTGTTTATATTCCATGTGTGTTTGTTTTAGGAAATGAATAGTGTGCAACACTCAAGTGCAACATGTGCAACTCACTTTAGTGAAACATGGTTAGCTAGTGCCATGCAACAAACTCATGAAACATATGAAACATGGCTTTGAAACAAAAGTAGCAATTCACTTGTTTTTCCTTGTTTCAATGCATGTGATGCTTTATTTTGGTGTGATCAATGTGTGGTGTGGCTAATTATACTCTTAAACAACTTAGTTACACTTAGAATGTTATTAGGAACAATGTTCATGTTGACCATATTGCCTAATTATGTTTCCAAGTAATGGTTTGACTAGTGTTGACCCCTAGAGCTCTTTTGTTTGTCTATTTAAAAAGTATAGCTTAGAGTGTTTGCATGTCTGAGCAACCTAAAGCAAAGTTGTAGAAAATTTTATAAAGAACAAAAGTTATTTTATGACCATCTCATGAAAATGTGCAGAACATTCTAAAAAAGGGCCCACAAGTCAGTTTTGAGTGCTGATTCAACACTTAGAAAAATTTCTAAGTATTGATTGCATTTACAGTTTGGTGAAGCTAACTTTGGCATGATTTTACTCTGCATCGGTTAAGAGTTAGACTTTGATCCTTTAATAGAAATTGTAGCTGGTATGTAGGTGTACAACTTTCATTTAGATTGTTTTCACTAATGATCAATGGATTTGGATAATTTTCATCACCAAGTCTTGCTGTCAGTCGACCGATCGGAGTCTGATGGCGCGCTACATTGTCCGACCATCTTCAGAACTTCACCGCCGCGTGGCGCCGCGTGTCGCCGCCAGCCTGACCGGCCAGGCCACGTTGGGCTGCCGTGTGCCAAATGAAGCACCAGCATCCGCCCGTGAGCCCGTAGCGCCTCATTCCATTTTCTGCTTCTCCTTCTCTTCCCACAGCAGCCGCAACAGCCACCACCATCGCCACTACTCCACCGCGCTCGCACCTGCTCGGCGCTGCACCACAGCCAGCACCGTCCCACCTAGAGCTCCACTAGCACTGCACGAACCTTGTTGATGTTCTCACTGAGCCAGCTGAGCCTAGGTGAGCGACATTGCCAACTCCGAGCACCGCCGAGCCATGGCCGTCGCCGGTGACCTCACGCGGCCACGCTCAACCAGTTCACCACAGCCGGTAGCAGTAGCGTAGGATGGTCTGCCTTGGTCCATGGAAGCTAATGTGCACCTTGTCTGGGCACCTAGCGCCGGGGTTCGTCGGAGCACCGCTGTGCGCCATGGCCGAGCCATCGTGCGCCATGGCCGATGTACTTAGAGGCCGGTAGAGTTTAGGGTTAGGATGTCAATCGGTGCGGGAGGTCATGGTGAACACGGAGGTACCCTCCTCATCGTCGGAGACGCCGCCGTTGGCGAGCTCCACCAGTTCTGCGCCGTCTCAAGCCGCCTCCCCTGTTTTGGTGCCGATGACATGCGGGCCCTACTGACCAATGGGTCCCGCCTGTCAGTGACTGAATATTAGAAGGATAGTTCATTTGTTCAATTTTGAATGCTGTTTTGTAAAATTTGTATCTCCAGTTTTGTAGATCCAAATTGGGTGGTTCCAATTTTATTAGGATCATGGTGAAGTGTAGTATTTAGGAAAAATATAACATGAACACTTGTAGTAGAATTTCTAGAAGAATTAAATTGAAACTTGAAATGTGTTTTTAAATGAATGCAAACTTGTTTAATTTATATCTTGAGTTCCTGTGCTCCAAAAATTATGAAATTTTGTTGGTGAGCTCTTCTTGATGAGTAGAAGCTCTGGTAAAAATTTAAGAGTCAGTGCATGTATAGTTTTTGAGTTATAGATTTTCCTTTTATAATTAGGTGATCCTTGTGTGCATTTTAGTAATTTATCTATGAATCCAATGCTCATGAAATTTATTGGAGGTTGTCCTAGTACCTTAAGGATGCTAAGAAAAATATAAAATCTGCTGCTTGACACTTTTCACTAGGGTTTCCTATTTTTGTTATTTTAAGCCTTTATACCTTGTCATTTTTGTGTAGGATGTTATACTTGTTCAAAAGATGTGAAATTTTTACAGTGGCCTACTTGGAGCATGTAGTTCCTACTGTAAGTTTTGTAGATTAAATGGTGCAGTTTTCATATAGGTTTATTATTCCTCTTAAATAATTAAATAAATTAAGAAAGGCATGAAAAGAAATAAATTGGGGGTGAACACTTTACTTTCTGGTGTTATTTTGATATGTGTGATGAGTTAGTAAAGTTGGTTTTGTCCATTTGCATGTTTACAACATAAGTTAATAATTATTCCCTTGCATTATGTCTTTCTGGACAGTTCTGGAAACTTTGCAAAGTTCACCATGATAATTTGGTTTGCTGGAAAAGTGGTGAATATAAAAGTTGTAGATAACTTATGTATCTAGCTCCTATTAAAATTTGGTGACATTGGCCTAGTAGTTTAGGAGTTACAGTTGTTCAAAGTTAGATTACAATTTTGCTTGCTCTCTGTCTTTTTTGGACCTAATTATGTGGTTCTGTAAGTTCGACCTAGTAAAGGTTGGAATCATGCCTTGAGGTGTGAAAATAAACTATAGGCAATTTCATAAGCTTTCCAAATTGTCTTGTCGCCTATCATTTCGATTTATAGATCTCCGGTAATGATCAGTTTACTGTACCACTGCATAGTTCCTATTTTGCTGAAATACGAATGTTTGTGTGTATGATTTGTTGCAATGTTCTTGTGGATTGTTTAGGTGCTAGCCTAACTTGAGAACATGGTTAGGTGCAGGTGCTAGGTCCTTAATCGAAGATGAGCAATTGTACATTAGGTTGTATAAACTTGGTAAGTTAAAGTGATTTGAATAGAGCTTAAGTTGGAAAATTCGGACTGTAGTAAGCATGTGCATTCCCCGAGCATTCCTAACTTTGTTCATGTGCATCCATGATATTTATCTTGCGCATACATGCAATAGGTGTGCCGGAGGGAGTGACGCTTCTGGAGTTCGATGGGAGCGAGCCAGGAGGAGGAGCCCAAGGTTCAGGCAATCGACGAAGCAGCCACCGAGGAGGAGTTGCACGAGTGCCCTGACCACCGCCCATCCTCTTTCCTAAAAGGCAAGCCCCGGAGCATTCTAAGTCTTCCATGTTTTTACAAATATCTTGAGTATCTTTTATTGTTGATGATGCATTAAGTATAGGAATTGGTTGGAACCAATTGTTACATTATAGATCTATCCTTGTCCAGATATCGCACTTGAATCATATTTAAGTTCAGGAACGGGTTAAATGCTTAGCCATGCTTAGTGCGGTAGAAGTCAGGTGATTTTCTGTCACCTGCGAGCTTTAGGATCAGGTGGATCACGGTTGGCTATATTTGCTATTGTGGAAAAGAACCATATTAATAATGAGTGAAGACCGGGTGGAGTCTTGTGTAGGGTTGGACATAGTGACTCCGTCTGTGTCGTTTAAGGACCAATACGCTGTACGTCCTCATGTCATGTTGAATGTAGCCTAATAGTTAGCTGGTCGGATAACTCGTTCCGACCACAAAGCCTAGTAGCTCGACTCAGGCTAGGAACACGAGCAGTGACGCGCATTCTGGAGGTAGTAAGGATGTGCGAAGAGCCATTGGCATAAGCCCAAGGCGGGTTAGAGTCCCGATCACTCTTGGCAGAGTGGTTCTCTGAGAATGCCGATCTGTTCGGACTCACGACTCCTGAATTGTGCCAAAGGTGACTTGATTGCCACCCTGATGGGGGAAGCAGGGTTTGTGTTTAGGAATACTCCTCTAGCTGGATAGGAATCGATTCGAATCGCCATCTCTCCTGGATAGTGAGAACTTGACGGAGCAGCGGCAACGTAGATTCACTTAATTTAACGATATGGTTAAATGGAGGATGATGATAATGTTGCCACAGTTTATACCTGCTATGGTTAATAATGTTTGCAACTTAATCAAGTGATTGCTTAGTACAGGTGCTAATATAGATGACAGGTTAATGGCTAAAAGTCACTGCTAGCTCAGGTTAAGAGTTGATCATTATTACTTATGCTTTTCCGCAAAAAGAAAGTCTCAGTCAGATCCACTATATTAAGCTATGCATGATCCTTGGTGTCATTTGTTTTGGTTTTCGACGGGTAAGTCTAGCTGAGTACATTCTCATACTCAGGGTTTATTCCCTCTTGTTGCAGATGACCTTCTTTATCAGGGCTTCTGTAAGTATTGTCTCCACTCGGCGGGTGACAAAGACTAGATCATGGGCATGATATCTGTTTATCTTATCCGAATGCTTTTGTGGGATGTGATCAGCAAGCTGGTACTTGTATTTGAACTCGGGTGTGTGAGTTAAACTATTTGCTTCCGCTACTTTACAAGACTTGGTTTGTAATAACTATGACTCTAAGGTGTTGTAATCTATCTGCAAACTATTTGTGAAATGTTGTAACGTGTGATGTGTTATGTTGAATTACTGTGATCTTGGTTGTATGCAACATGGTTTGAAATCCTTCATGGTTTCAGTTGACTACCGGGTTTATATGGGCTCAAGTGCGAGAATTTGATCGTTTCGGCGATTGTTTTTGTACTTGTGCTCTTATAAATTGGTCAGTTCTGTGATGGCTGGCATCAGAGCTAGATTCAACACTAAACATGTCATACGAGTATTTAAAAACAAAAGCTTTTGTTGTAAAAACTATTTTATAACTTATAGTTATATATAAGTGTTTAAAAATCTAAAATTTTATAGTGTGCTGGTGATCACATCCCTTGTAGCCCACATAAGGACTTTTAGGTGGCTTATATAATTACTAACTTTGGGGAAAGTGATTATTTCTATTTTGTCGTCCATGCGACGTGCTATTGCATGGGTGCCATTCTCTTGAATGGTAATGTATGGATCAATTGCCTCTACGCCAAGGTAAGTGTGAGTTGTGAGAGCATGACCATCCAACTATCGGTCTAGGGGAGAGTTAGTTGTGGTTACTGGAGTATTTACATGTTGCATACATCTACATATGAAGGTACTTAATTGTGGGTATATCTGTCGGGTAGTTTGGATACCAAAGTATATATATCCGGGATGTATATATGGAGAGTATCTTAGTTTACTACTTTTATTGACAGCATTATATCTTGTTGGGTTGGGCTACAATGAAATTTTCTATAGGTACGCTAACAACACACCGTGTAGATCGACTAGTTACCGCTATTTGAGAGAACGTGTGTATGCCACGTATATTCCGCTAGAACTTAACTTTTCTTAGGTTTGTGAGGACGTACGGAACGAGCATGCATCATATTCACTCATGTCATTCATATTGCATTACTCCCTCCCTTATAATTGCTTATCCCAATTATTAAGTTCCATCTCTCAACAAAATAATCCTCTCACGAGAGTTGCATCCCTTTTGATACAGATGGCCATGCCCGTGTTTCCTCCTAGTAGCATCACCTTTTTGGACCAGTTTGGCACGCCTACCTTGCTCTAGAGGGTGCTAAGCTCAGTTGGGTACCCGGAGGCGCCCCGTTACACGTGGGTGCTGACAGTGATATTTGGAGATGTGCCATGGTACAATGTGACCTTGGTGGTGCCGTAGAACACCATGAGACCATTGTGGCATGGGTGGAGCACCAAGACTGATGGGCAAAGCCCATGGGAAGCCGTGCAAGTTGCTGCTCTTGAGGTACTTATGGACATAGCATAGAGTTTCAGAGATGAATTAGTGGGTGGACCAGCTGCATCTATTCCCCGAGTGGCTCCTACAGATGCTGAGTGGGCTCAAGAAGTTGGCCAGGCCTTGGTTTGAGGCCGTGGTGAACGTGTTCAGAGCGACAATGTGGGAATGAGTGCTATGATGGCCGTCTTGAAGCTTTGTCAAGTTAGGCAGGACACACTCTCTAGTGTGTTAGAAGAAGCTGGCAAGACAATGGCTGCCCAGCACAAGTTCAGATTGCATGCCCGCAAGTATCACTGTAGGGCGGAGGCATGTGGGCAAGCTCAGCTAGAAGTAGATGAGATTTGGGGCATTGCAAATTATCGCCTACAGCAGTGGGGGCAAGCAGCATGCGAGAGAGATGAGCTTCATAACCAGCTTATGAACCTCACCATAGAGAGAGATGAGGCAGTATAGGAGTTGGACCACGCGACCCGTCATAGAGATGTAGCCTTAGAGTTGGCAGAAGAAAGACGTCAAGGATGGATCATGGCTAACCACAATGCCTTTCAAAGGGAGAATGAGCTCCAAGAGCAGCTTGAGGAGCTTCAGGTTGAGTACCATCAACTGAACAACCGTCTGTTTCCTATTCCTCACCCCATTCCAAGGCATCCTAATGTGGGTGGACCTCAAGTGATTGAGGCCGATGAAGAAGAAGGCGACGTGCAGATGGATGTCAATGCAGCTAAACCTACAAATGAAGAGGAAGAGGAAGATCTTGAAGAAGTCCAGGGCGTCTCCGATGTGGACAGTGACCACTTCGATGAGTAGTTAGCTAGCAAGTCTCACTAGTTTAAGCTTTTGCAGCCAATTGTGTAATGGACTAAGTACTGTGGTAGATGTTGGATGTACCTTTTAATTCAAACTTGGCATGTAATGTACCTTAATCCGCTCCCTTCAGGATTCTTATCTTAGTTAGTGAATTTTAAAACTTGTCATGTTGGAATGCATTGCGTATGGCGCTAGTAATCTAATTGATGATGTGGTGATTAGAGAATGAATTATTGCCTTTGTTTATTATATGAATTTTACATTCTCTCCAGTAAATTTAGTTTGGCATAATTACATTGTTCCTCTCCAATGTGCTAACATCACTAATAATTACTGGTTGCGCATTGTTGCAGATGCCTCGCACTCATTCCACTGGTGTGGCTGGTGATGATGATGATCTTTCACCGCCACCACCACCCACACCAGCGGAATTGATGGCAATTCTTGTTGAAGGACAGCGCACTATGGCTAAGGCTCTCCGCACGATTGCAAATCGTGATGGTCATGGTGCACGCCAAGGACCGGAACCAAATCAGTATAGCGACTTCAAAGATTTCCTTGACACTAAACCATCGATCTTTAAGGAGGCTGAAGAGCCCCTCCAAGCTGATGAGTGGCTGAACACTCTTGAGCAGAAATTCCATCTGCTTCACTTGATAAAAGTGCTGAAGACTGAATATGCTTCTCACCAACTACATGGGCCAGCTAGTATTTGGTGGAGTCATTATCGGTCCACTATGCCCGCTAATGCCCAAATCACTTGGGATCAGTTCAAGTCTGCTTTCAGGGGAAATTATATTCCTCCTGGTCTCATGGCAATCAAGCATACGGAGTTCATAATGCTAACACAAGGGAACAAGAGCTTGAATGAATACCTGCAGGCTTTCAATAACCTTGCAAGGTATGCTACTGAGTTTGTTGACACTGATGCCAAGAAGATCGCTAGTTTTAAGCGGGGACTTAGCCCCAAATTGATGAAGACTATGGGAAATTGTAAGTGTGCTCATTTTAATGAGTTTGTTAGTGATGCTTTATCTCAAGAGAACAACAATGCTGCATATGCTGCTTCAAAGAATCGTAAGAGAGCCTATGAGGCGGGTGCCTCACAATCTAAGGCTCCAGTCACACATAAGGCTCCATTCCGTCCTCTGGCATCAGCTGCTAAGTTCCACCCACTGCAGAAGAAGAATCCAGGCAGGACTAGATTTCGCAAGGCTTTTATAGTTGCTCTTTCAAAGGGCACTACTAGTCAAGGCAGCTCCAAGGTTCCTCCAAGCAACATGCCATGCTGGAACTGCAACAAGACAGGTCACTGGGCAAGGGAGTGTCCTTACCCTAAGAAGAATAACTACCAAGGTAGCCGTCAGGGGTAGGTGAACCACACTAATATTGCTGATATTCCTTCAGGCGAGGTAGTATCTGCTGGTAAGTTTCTGGTTGATCAACACCCTATGGTTGTACTATTTGATTCGGGTGCTTTGCATTCTTTTATTAGTCCCGCATTTGCATCCAAGTTTATGCAGAAAACATACACTGTTGAGGGTGAGGGTTCTTGTATTAGGGCTGCCAGTGGTACTATCCCAACCAAGCTAGTAGTCAGGGACATGCAACTTGAGATAGAGGGATGAAGTTATCAAGTTGATCTGGTAGTTTTACCAGGGCTGGGTATTGACGTGATATTGGGAATGAACTGGATGAGCAGTCATGGGGTGCTTATTGATACATTGACTAGAGCAGTCATGTTCAGAGATCCTTGTAATCAGGAAGGTTTTCTAGTGCAGCTACCCAGGGACATCAATCTTTCTTGTGCAGCTAATGCGGTGCAAGCAAAGGTTATGGCAGATATCCCTATAGTGTGTGATTTTCTAGATGTTTTTCCCGATGATTTGCTAGGGTTGCCCCCAGATCAGGACATGGAGTTCAAGATAGAATTGCTACCTGGTACAATGCTCATCTCTAGAAGGCCTTATAGAATGCCTCCCAATGAACTAGCCGAACTTAAGACCCAGTTGAATGAACTTCTAAAGAAAGGCCTTATCCGTCCTAGTTCGTCTCTGTGGGGGTGTCCAGCTATCTTTGTGAAGAAGAAGGATGAATCACTATGCATGTGTGTAGATTATAGGCCTTTGAATGCAGTCACAATTAAGAATAAGTACCCTCTGCCACGCATAGATATCTTATTTGATCAGTTGTCTAAAGTAAAAGTCTTTTCCAAGATTGATTTGAGATCTGATTATCATCAAATCAAAATTCGACCTAAGGATGTTCCAAAAATTGCATTCTCTACAAGATACGGTCTGTATGAGTATCTTGTTATGTCTTTTGGATTGACCAATGCCCCCGCACACTTCATGTATTTGATGAATTCGGTGTTTTTGCCTGAGTTAGACAAATTTGTGGTGGTATTCATAGATGATATCTTGGTCTATTCTGAGAATGAAGAAGATCATGTTGAACATTTGTGAGTGGTTCTCACTAGATTGCGTGAACATAAGCTTTATGCAAAGTTCAGCAAGTGTGAATTCTGGCTTCGTGAGGTACCTTTTCTCGGGCATGTGTTGTCCGATGATGGAATTATGGTGGATCCCACCAAGGTGCAAGAAGTGTTGGATTGGAAGGCTCCAATCTCGGCGCACGAGGTTCAGAGTTTTCTAGGATTGGCGGGCTCCAATCTCGATGCATGATAATGTTGCCACAATTTATACCTGCTATGGTTAATAATGTTTGCATCTTAATCAAGTGATTGCTTAGTACAGGTGCTAATATAGATGATTGGTTAATGGCTAAAAGTCACTGCTAGCTCAGGTTAAGAGTTGATCATTATTACTTATGCTTTTCCACAAAAAGAAAGTGTCAGCCAGATCCACTATATTAAGCTATGCATGATCCTTGGTGTCATTTGTTTTGGTTTTTGATAGGTAAGTCTAGCTGACTACATTCTCGTACTCAGGGTTTATTCCCTCTTGTTGTAGATGACCTTCTTTATCAGGGCTTCTGTAAGTATTATCTCCACCCGACGGGTGACGAAGACTAGATCACGGGCATGATCTCTGTTTATCTTATCCGAATGCTTTTGTGGGATGTGATCAGCAAGCTGGTACTTGTATTTGAACTTTGGTGTGTGAGTTAAACTATTTGCTTCCGCTACTTTACAAGACTTGGTTTGTAATAACTATGACTCTGAGGTGTTGTAATCTATCTACAAATTGTTTGTGAAATGTTGTAACATGTGATGTGTTATGTTGAATTACTGTGATCTTGGTTGTATGCAAGTTGGTTTGAAATCCTTCGTGGTTTCAGTTGACTACAGGGTTTATATGGGCTCAAGTGCGAGAATTTGATCGTTTCGGTGATTGTTTTTGTACGTGTGCTCTTATAAATTGGTCGGTTCTGTGACACCTAGAGTCATCATAAACAACTGCCACCCCTCCATTAGGGTTTGGTTTTTTCTTAGAATAATCTATCAAGTACAGTTTCGTTGTTCATCGGTTTGTGAGACCCCAACGTCGTGAGATTAATCATTCATCTGCAATTTGGTTGTTTTTTCTTGCTCTTGCTTGTGTTCTTCGTTGCGTAGGCAGGGGTTAGCCTTCTTGGCGAGGTCAACCGGAACCGTGTCTCAGTTGATAACCAGAGGAGTTGTGGTGCTAAGATTATAGGGTTCGATCTTTCGATCTAAAACCGGACCGGTGTGTCATTCTCCGCCACAACGATAGTTACCTCTACCTGATAGAAGAACGGGAACCCCGTCCCTATTAAGTGGTATTTAGACCTAAGGTATACCATTAGGTTCATATTTATCCCCTAGTTTTGAGTGTTTCACATTCATCCCATAGTCCAGTGCCATACTCATTTTTTTCCTGTCCTAGAACCTTCCGCGCCATAGCCTTTGCATATTTCAGTTTCAGAGTCCGTCGTGTTGAGTTTGTGTTTTGGTTGAGGTCTTGTTGCTGGTTAGGTCATGATAGAGTCTAGTTTGTGTGTTTTTCCCCATCGTTTCCATGAAATCATTGCTAACGTGACCAATTTTGCGCGTATTGTTCCTGTTTTGTCCTTTACTTCGGAGCCAGTTCTTAAAACAACCATAACTTTAGCATACGAACTCCGATTGAAACGTTCCATATATCCAAATCGATCAGAAAGAAATTCCGGAACCATGTGTCCCTAGCTTTGTTGGGTTTGGCGAAATTAGTTTTTCAAAAAACAGCTTGGAAGACCGTCTTTCCGAGTCCGGAAGCTTTTACTAAATTTTGAGCACATCTTCTGAATTCTCCATAGGCCACGTCTTTCACTTATTTAAGCTCAAATTTTTGGTAGTTAGTTCTTGTGTGCTCCTAAGTGAAAAAAATATCAAAAAAATTAAAAGAAAAAGTCAAAGTTTCCCAAAATAACAATGACAACCCAAAAAAATAGAAAAGAGAGGGGCAAAAGAGGAACAATATCTAAATGAGCACATAGAGAAGGCCAAAGTGAGCTGTGTTAGCGTGTGCTGTCTAGTGCCCTATTCGTGTTGCTCTTGCTATCCACCATACTTGTTTGTCACACACTTGGCACTTGGAACATTTTAGACCAGCAACAAGAACAAGTACTTTGGACTATAATTCAACATTACTTTCTGTTACTGACTTGTGTACCAAATATATATATTATTCTTTGTGTGCCTTACAAGCTCCACAAACTCTTCAAATCAATATAGAAAAAGGCCCTTGCAATCTCGATGCCACTGCCTCACAGGTATCATGAACCAGCCGCTGGTTGTATCGCCCACTGCTTGCGTTGGTATGAACTTTGTAAGAGCTTGGTAAGACGTTTCCACTTGCTGTAGAAAGTGACACCACTACAACGACGTAGTCATTTGGTTGGGATAACTTTCATCGTTTATTCATGTTTTTATGTTTACAATGGCAAGAGATGATCAGACTGGAGATAATAATCCCAAGGATTTCAATGAGTGTGTCAGCCAAGAGCAACTGCAAGCTACTGTAGAGAATGCCCAAAAAAGGATGAATGAGGCCATCAGGAAGGCCATCACTGATGCACTCATTGAACTCAACATTGGCAACATCATTTAGAGATTGGACAAATGAATTTCCATGCTAACCGACAGGGTTACTGAGTTGGAAACCTTTGTGGTGGTCAACAACGACATCTCTGGTAGCAACACCGATGGTCTCTTGCCAGAAGACACGGTGTATGATGCTAATGGGAACAAGATTGAGCAACCTCCCGTCAAGCAAGATTACAACGACGTCTTCGCCACAACACGATAGGTATGGGTGGTGTCCACCACCATCAAGGTGATAATCATCATGTGCCTGATGATCCTTATGCTAAGATTAAGTTCACAATACCATCTTTTTGGGTTATTATGATGCCAAGGGATATCTTGATTGGGAGATGATGGTAGAACAAAAGTTTAGTGCCCACCTTATGTCTGAGCAACATAGAGTTCAACAAGCTACTAGTGAGTTTAAGGACTTTGCCATTATTTGGTGGAATGGGCTAGCTGCACAGGATGCTTTACCTGGTATGTGGGAAGAACTTAAGATAGCTATGCGTGATCATTTTGTTCCTCCTTCTTATCATAGAGACTTGTGTAAGAAATTGATGCTTTTAGAATAAGGAGAGAAATCTGTACAGGATTACTATGGTGAGCTCCAAAAGGGATTGATGCGTTGTAGTGTTGTGGAGGGGAACGAAGATTCCATTTGTCATTTTTATTCGAGTTTGAGGCACGAGATTCAGGACATTGTTGATTATAAAGAATTTTACACTATCAACTAGTTGTTTCAGTTCGCTATGCTTGCAGAAAAGGAATTGCAAGGGCGTGAACAGCAGAGCAAGAGCAAGGTCGGCACCACATACACGCCACGCTCAGCACCATCTTCGGGGCTGACCAAGCCAACCACTTTTCAGGCACCTCAACCAGCAAGCAAGCGACCAGCAGCCTCTGAAGTTATCGCTACACCTAACACTAGTAGAGAACAGACCTTTGATCCTTGGCCAAAATGGGCTCTAGTCCCGGAATTTTTGCGCCCGGGACTAGAAATACCTTTAGTCCCGGTTGGTGGCTCCAACCAGGACTAAAGGTCCCTGCCCAACGGCTACTGCGCCAGACAGAGGTGGCAGGGACCTTTAGTCCTGGTTGGAGCCACCAACCGGGACTAAAGGTATACTTTTACTCCTGGTTGGTGGCTCCAACCGGGAGTAAAGGTCTACTCCCGGGCCGTGGCTGCGCCCGGGGTTGGAAAGTTACCTTTAGTCCCGGTTGGAGCCACCAACCGGGACTAAATGTCCCCCTTTATATATCGGCCGTCTCCTTCTTCCTCCCCGAGCCCGAGCTCAGCACATTTTGAAGCTCACTGCACTAGTGTTCTTGCTTCCTCCCTCCCTCCATTGTTCCTCTATCCATTCTTTGATTCCTCCGTCGATTCTTCAGTTGTAAAGGTTACCAATCTCATACTCTCATTTTTCACCATTGTCTTATGTCATTTTGTTCACTATATATATGGTTCTTTATTGTGTTTTTTTCATTTGTAAGCAATTTGAGCTCAAAATCACTTCAAGCTTGCATATTTACATAAAAGAAGGTTAAAGTATATATAAATATAAACTTAGAAAATAGTTAGAAAATTATAGAAAATCCGTACTAGTTGAACTTGCGGACCGTGTTTAGCTCGGCGAGCATGTTCTCTGCCAAGCGGTAATGGACGTCAAGGAGGAGCTTTGATTCTACGAGGGAGAGCGGCAACGGTCGTGGAAGACCGTGTTCCCTTCCTCGTAGAATCAGAGCTCTTCCGTGGCCAAGTACGGTGCCGTCCGGTGGAGAAATGCTCGCCGATATGATCACGTAAGCAAGTTCAACTAGTATGGATGATTATTTATTCACATGTCCTGATATCATCGCAGTAGTCTATCAATCACCATACCCAAACGTAGTATATATATAAATATAACTTAGAAAATAGTTAGAAAATTATAGAAAATCCGTACTAGTTGAACTTGCGGACCGTGTTCATCTCGGCGAGCATGTTCTCTGCCGAGCGGTAACGGACGTCAAGGAGGAGCTTTGATTCTACGAGGGAGAGCGACAACGGTCGTGGAAGACCGTGTTCCCTTCCTCGTAGAATCGGAGCTCTTCCTTGACCAAGTACGGTGCCGTCCGATGGAGAAATGCTCGCCGAGATGATCACGTAAGCAAGGTCAACTAGTACGGATGGTTATTTATTCACATGTCCCGATATCATCGCAGTAGTATGTCAATCACCATACCCAAACGTAGTATATATAAATATAAACTTAGAAAATAGTTAGAAAATTATAGAAAATCCGTACTAGTTGAACTTGCGGACCGTGTTCAGCTCGGCGAGCATGTTCTCTGCCGAGCGGTAACGGACGTCAAGGAGGAGCTTTGATTCTATGAGGGAGAGCGGCAACGGTCGTGGAAGGCCGTGTTCCCTTCCTTGTAGAATCGGAGCTCTTCCTTGACCAAGTACGGTGCCGTCCGGTGGAGAAATGCTCGCCGAGATAATCACGTAAGCAAATTCAACTAGTACGGATGATTATTTATTCGCATGTCCCGATATCGTCGCAGTAGTCTATTAGTCACCGTACCCAAACGTAGTATATATAAATATAAACTTAGCAAATAGTTAGAAAATTATAGAAAATCCGTACTAGTTGAACTTGCGGACCATGTTCAGCTCGGCGAGCATATTCTCTGCCGAGCGGTAACGGATATCAAGGAGGAGCTTTGATTCTACGAGGGAGAGCGACAACGGTCGTGGAAGACCGTGTTCCCTTCCTCGTAGAATCGGAGCTCTTCCTTGACCAAGTACGGCGCCGTCCACTGGAGAAATGCTCACTGAGATGATCACGTAAGCAAGGTCAACTAGTAGGGATGGTTATTTATTAAAACATGTTTTTGAGCTATAATGTATTAAAAAATAAGTATAGAGATATAGATAATTTTATAGTTTCTTAATTTTATTTGTTTATAAAAGGAGAAATTTATAGTGTATTAAAAAAATGAGTATAGAGAGTAGATGGCAACTGCTTCCGGGTCCTCGGCCTCTCATGGGTTTTCAAAGCGACTTAGGTCGGGCCTCCCTCTCATTCCATGCGGCAAGTGTCGTGATGAGACGAAGATTGTGATGGAGTACCGAGTGAAGAAGGAGGGTCCCAACAAGGATCGTATCTTCTACAAGTGTCCGGATCGCAATGTGAGTTATTTTATCGTATTTAATGATTATGGTTAGTTTATACCTATTTTCATGATGGTTGTGATTAAAGTTTTAATTTTTTGTTTTAATTTCAGTGGGATGGTAGTGGACGATGTTCAGGCTTCTACTGGGAAGAAGAGTATGTTGAACTCATGCAAAAATATCTTGCACAACAGGCAGATACGATAGCTAATGAGGCAGTGATCCAGCCGAAGAAGCCCAAAGATGTTGCACAATCGGGGGATCTGTCTGTTTTAGTTGAGATTGGCCGCGAAATCCTTGTGCTCCTGAAATGTATTTTAGCTTTAGTTCTTTTAGTGGTAGTTGGGATTGTCTACATTGTAGCGATGCTTTCATAAATTTGTATCTTTTTGTGGTGGCACGCATGTTGTATAAATAATTAATTATGATCTAGGTTTTAATATGGTTTTTATGTCATGTAATGCAGATGAGCTGGCATTGGATGTATAATGCTGATCGCCGCTCCCAAGAGTTCATTGATGGCGTGCATTCTTTGTTACGTGCGGCCGAGGCAAACAAACGCAACGGTTTCATGTGCTGCCCATGTGCCATATGTAAGAATATGGTGGAATATCCTTGCTCAAGGACTCTTCATTCACACTTGTTCAAGTCGGGTTTTATGCCAAACTATATTTGTTGGACGAAGCACGGAGAAACCGGTGTTGTAATGGAAGAAGGTGAAGAAGAACAATGGGACGACAATGATATTATTCCTGATGGTGCGTGCTTCAATGATACTGCAATGGGAGAAGCTGAAGAAGAGGTAGCCATAGAAGATGAGCTGGCTGATGATCTTTCTCAGGTCATTCATGACGCACAAAGAGAATGTGAAAGTGAAAAGGGGAAGATCAAGTTCGAGCGGATGCTAGAAGATCACAAGAAATTGTTATACCCAACTTGTGATGCAGGGCAAAAAAAGTTGAGAACCACACTAGAATTGCTGCAATGGAAGGCAAAGAATGGTGTATCTGACAAGGGATTTGGAGAGTTACTAAAAATCCAAAAGAAGATGCTTCCGAAGGACAATGAATTGCCCGCCACTACCTACGAAGCAAAACAAGTTGTCTGTCCTATGGGGCTAGAAATCGAGAAGATACATGCATGTCCTAATGACTGCATCCTGTACCGTGGCAAAGAGTACGAGAAATTGGATGCATGCCCGGTATGCCATGTGTCATGGTATAAGATCAGGCGAGATGACCCTGGTGATGTTGAGGGCGAACGTCCGCGGAAGAAAATCCCTACCAAGGTTATGTGGTATGCTCCTATAATACCACGCTTGAAACGTCTGTTTAGAAACAAAGAACATGCAAAATTGTTGCGATGGCACAAAGAAGACCGTAAGGTAGACAATATGTTGAGACACCCTGTTGATGGGTCCCAGTGGAGAGCAATCAATAGAGAATTCCCGGAGTTTGCAAATGACGCAAGAAACTTAAGGTTTGCTTTAAGTACAGATGGTATCAATCTTTTTGGAGAGCAGAACAGTAGTCATAGCACTTGGCCTGTTACTCTAAGTATCTACAACATTCCTCCTTGGTTATGCATGAAGCGGAAGTTCATTATAATGCCTGTGCTCATCCAAGGCCCGAAGCAACCTGGCAATGACATCGATGTGTACCTGAGACCACTTATTGACGAACTTCTCATTTTGTGGAATAAAGAAGGTGTACGTGTGTGGGATGAGTACAAACAGGAACACTTTGATCTGCGAGCATTGTTGTTCATAACAATCAATGATTGGCCTGCTCTAAGTAATCTTTTAGAATAGTCAAACAAGGGATATAATGCATGCACACACTGCTTTGGTGATATTAGAGGTGTATTCTTGAAAAAATGTCGAAAGGTCATGTACCTTGGTCATCGTCGATTTCTTCCTGCAAATCACCCCATAAGACAGAAAGGCAAGCATTTTAAAGGGAAGGCAGACCACCTGACCAAGCCTCGCAACCGAACCAGTGAAGATGTACTCGATATGGTCAATGATGTGAAAGTCGTCTTTGGAAAAGGATATGGAAGCCAACCTATTCCGAACGACGCTAACGGTCACACACCCATGTGGAAGAAGAAGTCCATATTTTGGGACCTACCCTATTGGCAAGTCCTAGAGGTCCACAGCTCGATCGACATGATGCACCTGACGAAGAATCTTTGTGTGAACCTGCTAGGCTTCATGGGTGTGTATGGAAAGCCTAAGGATACATTTGAAGCACGACAGGACATGCGTTGTTTGAGAGAAAGAGACAACCTGCATCCAGAGAAGACAGATGATGGACGCCATTACTTACGTCCTGCTAGCTACACTCTAAGCAAAGAGGAGAAGGAAATCATGTTTGAATGCTTAAACAACATCAAGGTACCATCTGGATTCTCCTCGAATATAAAGGGTATTATAAATGTGCCAGAGAAGAAATTCTGTAACTAAAGTCCCATGACTGTCATGTTCTCATGACGCAATTACTTCTAGTTGCATTAAGAGGAATTCTACCTCCAAATGTACGTCTAGCCACCGTGAAGCTATGTGCATTCCTCAATGCAATTTCTTAGAAGGCAATTGATCCAACTGATCTAGCTAAACTACAGAATGATGTGGTTTAATGTCTTGTCAGCTTTGAGTTGGTGTTCCCTCCTTCCTTCTTTGATATCATGACACACCTCCTAGTTCACCTAGTCAAGGAGATTTTCATTCTCGGTCCTATTTTCCTACACAACATGTTCCCCTTAGAGAGATTCATGGGAGTCTTGAAGAAATATGTTCACAACCGTGCTCGCCCAGAAGGAAGCATCGCCAAGGGCTATGGAACAGAAGAGGTCATTGAGTTCTGTGTTGACTTTATTCCCGACCTTGACTCGATTGGTGTTCCTGAATCGAGACATGAGGGGAGACTAAGCGGAAAGGGGACACTAGGGAGGAAAACATATATTGGTACGGATGATGATTATTTCAATAAAACGCACTACACAGTTCTATAGAACTCCTCTTTGGTAGATCCGTATATTGAGACACACAAGGATCTCTTACGATCCGAGTTTCCAGGGAAGACTGAAGCTTGGATTACGCGTAAGCACATGGAAACTTTCGGCGGTTGGTTGCGAAAAAAATGTCAAGGTGATGAGAGCATCCATGAGCAAGTGTATTTATTGGCTATGCAACCATCATGGCATATCGTCACATACAAAGGGTACAAGATAAATGGGAACATATTCTACACAGTAGCCCAAGATAAAAGGAGTACCAACCAAAACAGTGGTGTTCGCATAGATGCCACAGACCCGAATGGGAATAAGCAGACATATTATAGACGCATAGATGAAATATGGGAACTAGAATATGCACCTACTTTGAAGATCCCATTGTTCAAGTGCCAATGGGTCAAGGTGACCGGAGGCGGGGTAACAGTAGACAACGAGTATGGAATGACAACAGTAGACCTTAGTAATATTGGGTACAAAGACGAACCATTCGTCCTTACCAAGGATGTGAATCAGGTGTTCTATGTCAATGATATGTCTACCAAACCAAAAAGAGGGAAAAACGATAATGACTCAACCAAAGAGCCAAAGCGCCACATAGTTCTTTTAGGGAAAAGAGTCATCATGGGAATTGAGGACAAGTCGGACATGTCAGAAGATTATGAAAAGGATGACCGAATTCCGCCCTTCAAAGTGAACAAAGACCCTAGCATCTTGGTAAATGATGAGGACACTCCATGGTCACGACGCGATCATAACCAAGGGACATACGTAAAGAAAAAGTTCACTGCTGTGCCCACTCGATGATATAGTGATTTAATATAGTGTGTGTTTGAGATATTATGTAATAATTGTGAATTCAGATGTTTATTATGTCATGTTTCAAATTAAATCAATGTTTGATTTGGTGGGATTTCTCTCTCAAAAAGGTAAATTAGGATATTGAGTGATGAAAAATTAAAATATTAACGTTAAAATGATGTGAAAACAAATTTCCTGTCCAAAACCAATAGTTTTAATAATTTTAATTAAACACTACATTTTTGCATTAACAAAATAATAAATATTAGTTACATTATGTTTTATAATTGTAACAAAAAATAAAAAAAGTTAGGTTATAGATTTTTCCTATGTGCAATAAAGAAAAAGAAAATCCATATTTTTAACAAAATAATTTTATGCCTTTTATTTAATTTACTATGTATTTAACAAAAACTATTGCATTTCTATTGTATTTAACAAGACTATTGCTTAAAACAGGCGGAAAACGAAACTGCAGGCCACCTTTACTCCCGGGTGGGAAGCCCACCCGGGAGTAAAGGTGGGCTACAGTTTCGTGGCCCGCCAAAAAAAACCCTTTAATCCTGGTGCGTGTTACCAACTGAGAGTATACCTTTACTCCCGGTTGGTAACACGCACCGGGAGTAAAGAGACTTTTACTCCCGGTTAGTAATACGCACCGGGAGTAAAGGACCTTTACTCCCGGCTGGTGGCTGGCACCGGGAGTAAATCTCCCTGGTATATAACCGCCAGCGCCTGGCGCAGATCGATCCGCTCCTCTTCTTCCTCGTCGAACACCGCTGCCCTCTTCTTCCTCGCGCCGCCGTCTGTTCATCTTAATCCGTGACACCGCCGCCCTCTTCTTCCTCGCGCCGCCGTCCGTTCGTCTTCCGTGACACCGCCGTCCTCTTCTTCCTCGTGCGGCCTCCACCATGCGTGCCCGTGGCCCTCCTCCGCGCGCGCGCCCGTGGCCCCTCCACCGCGCCCGCCGAGGTGATCAGTTCGTCTCTCTATAGCTACGTACATTCTCAGACGGTGGATCGAGTATTATGTTTGGAAACATGACTAGCTAATGATCGTATGTTGATATGGGCAACAATCTTATTTGTTCTGGTTCAATTATTCGTAGTTGTTTCGATGAACACTATTGGGACTAGAATTTTCCTAGCAGTTCGAAACTGTCAAGGAATGAATGAAATAAGCAAAACTGTCAAAGTATTTTTCTGACAGCAAACCAGACAGTTTTGGCATGCGCGAAGTAGTTAAAACGTTACAGCAAATAAAATCTGCACAAACAAAAAATGTTATATTTTGCTGTGATACCGAATATAGATGTTCTAAAGTAAATTACAAATGTCCTAGATTTTATATACACAAATATCATATAAAAATGAAGGAAAACTTCAACGTTTCTTCATTTGTGAACTTTGAATACAGATATAATATATTAATGTTGCTAAAGTAATATGAGCATTACATATTTTTTTGGGAAGACTATCATCAAACTTTATATCATAGCATCAGAGAAGTACTGTGCCTGTAGAAGAAGAAAATAAATTCTTATCATTTCAGAAATAGTAATGGTTATATTAGCAATAAGACACATATACTTACATTTCATAATGACGTATACTTACATTATCAGCATAGAATTTTCTCATATGATGAATGACTACATGGTTCACATGGTACATAGGATCACAACATCATGCACCGACACCGCCCCGGCCCGCCTCACGTCGTCATCGTCAGCACGCCGGCCCGCCTCACGTCGTCATTGTCAGCACACCGGCCACCGCGCCGACACGTATATATACGTCATTTGTATTCATATGCATGTATATATACGTCACGGAGCACCACCGCCCTCGTTCGCCCATGTGTTTCTATGTATACGGCGGAGCACCGCCGCCCTCGTTCACCCATGTGTACAGACATATATACGGCGGAGTGGAGCACCGCCACTCTTGTCACACCACCCTCTCTCGTGGCCTAGTCGATCAACATTCATATTATCGTTATCGTTAACGCTAAACAATCACACCAGGGCGAACCGCGCTGTTGATGTCACTGACGTGGTTCGCCCTAGTCACCGACACAATTTGCCCTCGGTCGTTTATGTATAGCCCTAATTCGCCCTAGTGCCGACGCAGTTCGCCCTAGTGTGGCGAATTGCGTTTGTGACCGAGGGGCAAGATTTAATAATGCATATTGTTCGTAGATTTTACGCATGTAAGCAAAGATTTGACGTACTATATATTGGTTTTGTTTTTTGAAGCTAGATGGCCGACCCGAGAAACATAGATGAGGAGGAGTTGATGATGAATTTGATCAACACTGGCACTCAAGTTGCTGGCGATGATGGTGCTAAAAATAATGTGCAAGAGGATGCAGATGACGGGAGTTAGTACTTAGCTCTTGAACAAAATGAGCAACAACATATTGGCCAAGTATATATTTTTTATTATTAGCTATATATATTATCATGTCTTATGTGTGCTCATGACATTAAAAATAATGTTTATGTTTTGTAGCCCTCTGGATCGACATCAACAACTACAACGAAGAGTAAAAATGTTCGAGGTCCCAAAAAGCCATTGGAGGGCCGCTTCATCATCTCGGAGTTCAATATGGATACAGGAGAACCGGGGGGCCGAATAAAATGAAATTTGTGCACCACTGTGGTTACCTTGTACGGGACCGGCTCCCGATCAGTACCCGCGAATGGAAGAAGAAGACCAATGCTCCTCATATCAGTTTTGTCTCCGATCATGACAAGACATTAATTTGGAAAGATGTCTTGGTACATTTCACGCTCCAAACAGATGGTTATGATGATATAATAGATGGTGATGAATTGAAGGTGCGAGTTAGGGATTGGGCAATGAAGAAGATGGCCACCCAGTTTCAGACTTGGAAGAAACACCTATACACAACGTATGTCAAGAAGAACATAGCACCAGATTTTACTGTCCCAGGCCCGATCTCAAAGCAGAGGCCCTATTGGGATGAGTTTGTATAGTACAAGACTTCGGAAGAGGGTGTGAGTCGGGTGATAAAGAACCAATGTAATGCCCAACAGAAGACATACCACCATAACTTGGGATCAGGTGGCTACCCGACTGCCATTAAGAAGTGGAACAAAATGGAAGCAGACCTTCTTGCCAAGGGTATCAAACCAGAATCACTTGAGTGGGGAGAACGTGCAAAGAATTGGTTTTTCGCTCATGGGGGAACACTGGACCAGGAGATAGGGAAGTGCGTTTATGGCGCAAGACTGCAAGAAGCAGTAGAAAGATTGTTTTATGCTCAGAGAGCTACTGCTAGTGGTGCGTTCAGGCCCAACAGAGAGAAGGATGAGCTGACATATGCCATCGGGACTATTGAACATGGTGGCCGAACTAGAGGCAAAGGAAGTGTCTCGTGGGAGCATGGATTCCCTCAGGACGGACCTTCCTACAGAAGCCGCTAGAGAAAGAAGGAAGAAGAGGCACAGCGGCTCCAGAGGTTGGAGGAAGCGGTGCGTGAAGCACAGGAGCGGGAACAAAACCTTGAAGCGAGAATGCAGGAGGAAATCAGAAGGCAAGTGCAAATAGCAGTGAGTGCAAGCAAGCAGGCATCAGAGCCAGGAATCAACATTAGCCAATCTGTTCAGTTGAAAAGTAGTTGCGCTTCCACGGAGATACCAAATCAAGGGGACACATGACTACGCTTCCCTATGGATGACGTCACTAAACCTTGTACATCGTGTGAGCTACACATTCTGAAGGGGAATTCCACAATCAAGGTGGCTATCGGTCTTGTTAATCCTATCGACCGAACCAAGACACCAAGGATTCATGGGAATATAATCCAAGAAGGATATGCTACCATCTTGGTAGATAAAGCTGTTAAAGGTTTTAGTGATTTGCCTCTTGACATTCCTAGAGGTGATGGCGAGAAGACTCTAGGAGAAGCAGAGAAGACATTCATTCTATGGCGCAAGCGCTACATCATCATTCCCAGGATGTCGGCTCCACCTCCTCCTGAACTACCTCACCATAGGTACATGCGGATGAAAACACTACATCATTAATTTGTATTGGCTTAAATAATTAACAATCTGCTCATAATAATATGTCATTCCTTTTTTTGTAGCAGATCCTCCCCCAACCTAAATCCAATTGTTCAATCGCTAGATCATCATAGTGCTCTGTACGATGACATTGTGTTGGAAGGCGAGGCTGCATCCACACCATCTCCAAGGAGGTCTCCAACGCCGCAGCCGCCACCTCCAAGGAGGTCTCCAACGCCGCTGCCAACACCTCCAAGGAGGTCTCCAACGCCTCCCCTGCCCCCGCCTACCAAGAAGCCTAGCAAGAGGCCAGCCCCACAAACGAAGAACCAGTCCCCGCCGGCAAAGAAAGCCACCATGAAACCAAGGGCTATTCCCAAAATAATATCCGAAGAGAAGGAAGAAGGAACTGATGCATATAAAAAGATATGTCTAGATTCTATGACAAACTTAAAAAGAATCAAGAAGCAAGGAGAAACCCGGAGAAACCGTACTTCTTCGTAGCTCTAGATATTCTAAGAAAAAGGGTGGCTTCTTACCAGCAACAACAGCGGGAATCTCGTAAGCCATCCAAATCAACGTTATCAGACTATGACCGCACTCTCACCAAGTCAATTGAGGCGGCACAGAAAAAGAAGCGGGTAGGGAAAGGAGTTGCCCAACTCGGACAACAAGCGCACCAATCAGCCCCTCCGCTAGTTGTTGGTGTTCGAATTTAGGATTAATGCATCAGGCAAACATACCTCCGGATGTCGATTTGGATCACCTTGGTGAATTTATTGATGAGACTGGTCTCGACCTTTACCAGATATTTGGTGATGGAAACATTGAGAGTGCGGCAGAGGTTGATATTTGGAAGAAAAAATTTGTACTAGGCCAGAGTCTATACAACCCTCAAGCCTTATCTGATCTGGGGACGCAAATGTACCTGCTAAACAAGTGGTACATGCAGGCGTCTACCGGTGGAGACTTCTGCGTTGGTGTCAGAATTAGAGACGAACATTGGTTCCGTGGCGATGATGTTATGTATGTTGACTTTGCAGAATTTTATCAACTATGCCACCTGACCTCTCTGGACAAAGTTATCATTAGCTGCTATTGCCTGTAAGTAATAATTCTTTCGATCTATTATTAAACTCATCATATGTGTGTATATGCATATAAATTATCCTAACAAGTACTATATATATGCAGATTTATAATGACAGAGCTCAGAAAGGAAGGCTGTAATGAAATTGGTTTTGTTGATCCCCATATAGTATTCAAAGACCCAGTTACTCCAAAGACTAATTGGAAGTCTGAGTCAGAGAGTAACCTCATGAACTTCTTAGTGAACCAACGCCACAAGAAGGATATACTCTTTCCCTACAACTTCAAGTGAGTGTTAATAATGTCGATCATCCTTAATGGCTCATATGTTGATTCTAGTTAATTAATGAGTGTTATGCGTTATATCCTATAAACACATGCAGCAATCACTGGATATTGATGGACATCGATCTGGTGAAAAGTCACTTGATAATCTATGACTCGATGAGAAAACCACAACAAGACTACCAAGATATGATAGATATTATCCAGAGGTAATTTCGGTATCTCTAGCAACTATATATACACACAAACATGACGATTAACTATATCTGATGACGTGGCAAATTTTTTATTGGGCAGTGTTTGGAAAACCTTTATTGAGAAGCAACACATGGGAAAATGCAAAGCGCCACTGAATGTAATCCCTTTGAAAGTAAGTCCCCTAAATCGCATCATCTTTATTAATTAGACATATAGCTTTCACCGGATCACCAGATTGGATGACAAATCTTTTTCTCGTAAAGTGGTGTCTAAGGTAGGAACATGGGAACAACTACTGTGGTTACTATGTTTGCAAGTTTATCAAGGTGGTCTCCCAAAGAACTCCTACAGAGAGACTCAAAGTACGTTAAAAATACACTATATATTCATTTAATTATTATTATTGATTGTGTTACTATGTCTTTATATATATGTACATATATTAATTTATTTTCCTTTAATTCAAACCTGTAGACTCGATGGTTGGAGGAAAAGGTCATACGGCAAGACCAAATCAAAGCAATTCAAGAGTCTATAGCCGGATTTTTTAATGAGCAGGTCATCGATTCCAAGGGAGAGTTCTACTTCGACCCAACACTGCCATGGAAGCCAAGCTAGAGGATGAGAGGAAACTTGTTATATCACAACAACTGTAATGCAATCTTTTTGTAATATATGCACATGAAATAATATAATGTAAAATACACATATGCATGCATGCATGTAAATATATATATGATGCATGCATGCATATATATATATATATATTTTCTATGCTTGAATTGTGTGATTTAATACGTTCATTGTGCTTGAACCGAAACATACTATACGCGCGTATAAATGTATAATTAGCAGCGTACAATACGACTTCAAAAACCTATTTTGAAAAGAAAACAAAAAAATGAAAAGAAAAGAAAAAGGAAAAAACCTTTAGTCCCGGTTCGTATTACCAACCGGGACTAAAGGTGCCGGCCATCGTGGCATGTCAGGAGGCACCTTTAGTCCCGGTTGGTAATACGAACCAGGACCAAAGGTCCTCCTTTAGTCCCGGTTCCTGACCCGGGACTAAAGGATCCCCCTTTAGTCCTGGATGCTTGCTCCCGGGTGGGGAACCGGGACTAGAGGGGGTTCCCCACCGGGAGTAAAGCTCTGTTCTCTACCAGTGTAAGGCACCTCCCACATGACCTTTAGATTCAGGTAAAAATTCTTTGCAGGTGCCTGCCAAGAGTGCCTCATCCGTTGCGTCGACGGGACGCACTTCGGGCATTCAGTGCCACCACTGCCATGGAATTGGCCATGTGTAGAAGGACTACCCAAGTCAGCGGGCATACATTGCTACAGAAGATGGTTACATCAGCACCTCTAACATTGAAGATGAAGAAGACGAAGATATAGATGTGGAGGGCGGCGAAGTCCTTGGTGACGAGGACACGATGGCCTATAGGAGCATCATTGTACAACGGGTGCTTAGCACACAAGTACAATAACCTGAGAAGCTACAACGTCATAACTTGTTCTAGATTTTCTTCGTCATCAGCAACCGTCGGGCACGTGTCATTATTGATGGAGGTAGCTGTAATAATTTGGTGAGTTCTGATTTGGTCAAGAACCTTGGCTTGACCACATGCCCGCACCCATATCCATACCATATTCAGTGGCTAAATGATTCTGGAAAAGCAAAGGTAACACAAACTTGCAGAGTTTCATTTTCCATTGGTTCTTATGTTGATTCTGTTGATTGTGATGTGGTACCTATGCAAGCCTATTCACTCTTATTGGGTCATCCTTGGGAACATGACAATGATGCTACACACCATGGTAGAAGTAATAAATACACTTTTGTGCATAAAGGAAAGAAAATTACTTTGGTACCTTTGACCCCTGCTCAAATTGTACAAGCTGATAGAGAACGCGTTGCTAGTTTGAATGATGTTCAATCTAAAAATCAGCAAGTTGCTAATTCTATTCTCCCACCTAAAAAGGATAAGTCTACATCTAATTCTAAGGCTGAGGGGATTAAATTGAAGGGTGGTGTTATGCTTGCAACAAAATGTGACTTTGCTGAAATTTCTAATGATGATATTTGCTATGCTTTGGGATGCAAACAAGCTATGTTTTCGCTTGATGATATTGTTAGTTCGGTGCCTCCTGCTATCACTAACCTTTTGCAGGAGTATGAGGAAAGTTTTCCAGTTGAGATACCCCCGGGGTGCCACCTATGAGAGGGATAGAGCATCAAATCGATTTGATTCCGGGAGCAACCTTGCCCAACTATGCTGCCTATCGAACCAATCCTGAGGAGACTAAGGAAATTCAGTGGCAAGTCCAAGACCTTTTGGACCATGGGTATGTACATGAAAGCCTTAGTCCTTGTGTCATTCAAGTACTTTTGGTTTCTAAGAAAGAAGGAACTTGGCGTATGTGTGTTGATTGTAGAGCCATCAATAATATTACTATTTGGTATCGTCATCCTATTCCTAGGCTAGACGACATGCTTGATGAGTTAAGTGGCTCTATAATTTTCACCAAGATTGACTTGCGAAGTGGCTACCACTAAATTAGAATGAAACTTGGAGATGAATGGAAAACCGCGTTTAAAACCAAATTCGGATTGTATGAGTGGTTAGTAATGCCTTTTGGTTTGACAAATGCACCTAGCACTTTCATGTGCTTAATGAATGAGGTTTTAAGAGCTTTTATTGGACATTTTGTGGTAGTTTACTTTGATGATATATTGATTTACAGCAAGTCTTTTGTTGAACATTTGGATCACTTATGTGCTATTTTTAATGCTTTATGTGACACACGATTATTTGGTAACTTTGAGAAGTGCATCTTTTGCATGGATCGAGTTTCTTTTCTTGGCTATGTTGTAACTCCATAGGGAATTGAGGTGGATGAGATGAAAATTGAAGTCATAAAGAGCTGGTCGGTTCCCCAAACCGTGATAGAGGTGAGGAGTTTTCTTGGTCTTGCAGGATTCTACCGCCGCTTCGTCAAAGATTTCAGCACCATTGCTACCCCATTGCATGAGTTGACGAAGAAAGAGGTGGTGTTTCATTGGGGAAAGGCACATGAGGAGTCCTTTGACACTTTGAAGGACAAGCTCACACACGCACCATTGCTGCAACTTCCAAACTTTGGTAAGACTTTTGAGCTAGAATGTGATGCTAGTAGAGTTGGCATTGGGGGTGTTTTGATGCAAGATGGTAAACCCATTGCTTACTTTAGTGAAAAATTGCATGGCCCTGTTCTGAATTATTCCATGTATGATAAGGAATTGTATGCACTTGTCCATTTTTTAGAGATGTGGCATCATTATTTGTGGCCTAAAGAATTTGTTATTCATTCCGATCATGAATCGCTTAAGTATTTTTGCTCTCAGCATAATCTGAATCGTAGGCATGCTAAATGGGTTGAATTTATTGAATCTTTTTCTTATATTATCAAACACAAGAAATGGAAGGATAATGTGATTGCTGATGCTTTGTCTAGACGATATACCTTGCTGTCCCAACTTGATTGTTGGATTTTTGGGCTTGAATCAATAAAAGAACAATATGCGCTTGATCCTAATTTGAAGGACATGTTGCTGAATTGTAGAGAGGGACGTACATGGAATAAGTTTATGATCAATGATGAGCTTTTGTTTAGAGCTAACCGCCTATGCATGCCAGTTGGCTTCGTTTGTCTTTTGTTGTTGCAGGAGGCATATGGAGGCAGATTGATGGGACATTTTGGTGCCAAGAAGACGGAGGAGGTGCTGTCCACACATTTCTTTTGGCCAAGGATGAGGCGAGATGTAGAACGGTACATGGCTCGGTGCACCACATGTCAAAAAGCTAAGTCACGGTTGAACCCACATGGTTTGTATATGCCCTTCCTGTTCCTTCTACTCCTTAGACTGATATATCTATGGATTTTGTGTTGGGTTTGCCAAGGACTAAGAGGGGGAGAGATAGTATTTTTGTGGTGGTCGATCGTTTTTCTAAGATGGTACATTTTATTCCTTGTCATAAGAGCGACGATGTTGTTCATATTGCTGACCTTTTCTTTCAAGAAATCATTCGCTTGCATGGTATGCCTTCTACTATTGTTTCAGATCACGATGCAAAATTCTTGAGTCATTTTTGGCGCACTTTGTGGAATAAATTGGGGACCAAGCTGTTGTTTTCTACAACCTATCATCCCCAAACTGATGGGCAAACTAAGGTAGTGAATCGAACATTGTCCACCATGTTGAGAGCAATTTTTGAAGCGCAATTTGAAGATGTGGGAAGAGTGTTTGCCGCATGTGGAGTTTGCATATAATAGGGCGGAACATTCCACCACCAAGGTAAGTCCCTTTCAGGTAGTGTATGGTTTTAACCCCGCGCTCCTATTGACCTTTTGCCTTTACCTACCACTGAGAAAACACATAGTGATGCTAGAAAGCGTGCTGATTTCATTCGTAAGTTGCACGAAACAACTAAAGCAAATATTGAAAGAATGAATGAAAAGTATAGAATTGCTGGTAGTAAAGGTAGAAAAGAAATTAAACTTGAACCGGGTGATTTGGTTTGGTTATATTTGAGAAAAGATAGATTTCATGAGCTGTGTAAGTCTAAATTAATGCCAAGAGCAGCTGGTCCTTATAAGATAATTGAGAAAATAAATGATAATGCGTACAAACTTGAGTTGCCACCCGAGTTCGGGGTTAGTCCCACCTTTAACATTGCAGATTTGAAACCTTATTTGGGAGAAGAAGATGAGCTAGAGTCAAGGATGACTCAGTTTCAAGAGGGGGAGGATGATGAGGACATCACTCCTTTGAATGTACCCGCTGATCCTCCAACCGTTATGCAAGGTCCAATGACCCGAGCTCAAATGCATCAACTCAATTTAGAGGTAAGCTCGTTCTTAAGCGATCCTTTTCATACTTTTGAGAATATACTACTACTTAATGATGTTATCTTGCTTAGGAACATAGGAAAGGGTTATGAGGAACTTGGAGAAAGGTATAGAGGTGGAGAAGACCAGCAAGGACGACGAACACAAGCTAGAGGCCTAGCCCAACTCGACTTCGACTCTGCCTCGGCCTTCAGGACCAGTAGACAGTAAAACAGACGCCCAGGATGCATCCGGACTCCATTTTCGATAATCCACATATGGTTGGAAAGCTAATTCCATAAGCTAACTAATGGATTTTGTTTGAGGAACAAATTCCACAGGAATCAATAGAAATCATCAAAACAAGTCAGAGTCCAAAATCTGTCAGGGTGTTGCATCACTGTTTTTGGTCTGTTGGGCCGTGTATCGTCTGTGAGCCATTAGTGGGTGCATCCAGGGGTCTTTGCATGACCCTAGAGTCTTCATAAATAGCCACCACCCCTCCATTAGGGTTTGGGTTTTGCTTAGAATAATCTGTCAAGAACAGTTTCGCTGTTCATCGGTTTGTCAGACCCCAACACCATGAGATTAATCATTCATCTGTAATTTGGTTGTTTTCTTTCTTGCTCTTGCTTGTGTTCTTCGTTGCGCAGGTAGGGGTCAGCCTTCTTGGCGAGATCAACTGGAACTATGTCTCAGTTGATCACTAGAGGAGTTGTGGTGCTAAGATTGTAGGGTTTCATCTTTCGATCTGAAGCTGGATCGGTGTGTCATTCTCCGCCACAACGATAGTTACCTCTACCGGATAGAAGATTGGGAACCCCGTCCCCATTATGGAGTCTATATAGACCCACACCCCTTTGGATCCTCACGCGGAGGTCCTCGCTTGTGCACAGGAGCACGGCAAGGAGCTACGATAAAGGCGGCAGAACCAGCCGCCACCTGCGCCGGCGCGCCCCGTGCGTGTGACCCTATGAGCGGCGCCCAGGGTCACGCCCGCCAAGTCCAGCGCAACATCATGGACGGGGGGAACAATCCCCCATAGTTTGCTTGGGCTAGCCAGAACATTGCCACTACGGTGATGCTTCTTCACGGCCTTCCAGAGCCTATCGACCCCTAGGAGCAGGCGGTCCACTGGAACCTCCAGGCACTAGTGGAAACAACTGTCATTCAACACACAGAGAGCTCCGCATCGTGACACCGACTCATAGCCTCTCTCCCCACTAGGGGAGTAGGAACACATCAGACGCATCACTCCATCCGCTCACCTCTACAGTCGCCGGGCATGGAACGGGAGGACACAGCTGCCCCATGGCCTGACCCAACACCCGCTCCACACCAGCCACCTATGCGCAAATGCCTCGGGCCAAACCAAGATGCTCGCATCATCATCAACAACCGGCGTTAGGCCTGGCATGACGATGATGTCCATCGGGGTGGCAGTGAGAGCAGGTAGCGCGGGCTCCGACCAGACCATCGAGGGGACCGACGAGATGCACGCCAGGCATGGTCACTGACCGGACGATCGGAGTCCTAGCCCAGATGGCCTAGGACCATAGGCCTTTGGCTGATGCATCTGGAGAGCATCATTCTCGCAGTGCTTTCGACCGCCTACCAACATCACCAAGTATACTAGGGAGACGAACCCCGGTATATGGCTCGAAGACTTTTGGCTCGCCTACCAAGCCAGAGGAGTGGATGATGACCACTTCATCATTCAGTACCTCCCCATCCACGTGGGGGAACATGTTCGAGCGTGGCTCGAATTCCTCCCGCACAACAGCATCCGCAACTAGGCGAACCTCAAGAGGATATTTGTTGGGAATTTCTAGGGGACGTATGTCTGCTCGGGGAGCTCCTAGGACCACAAGAGCTACCAGTAGGAGCCGAACGAGTCCCTACGGGACTACATCCATAGGTTCTCGAAGCGGTGCAACTCGCTTCCTGATGTTGTCGATGCGGACAACGTGTGAGTCTTTGATTCATAAGTTTGGCTGTCTAAAGCCCCATACCACCAGCGACCTGCTCGACGTCGCCACAAACCACGCCTCTAGCGAGGAGGCGGTCGGAGCCATCTTCAATGGAGGCCAGGACAAGGGCAAGGCCAAGCATGAGGATCAAGATGAGGGCCCCTCCACACAGAGGGGCAAAAAGAACAAGAAGGATCGACGTCGACTGGCCAACTCCATGTTGGTCGTCGTAGTCAATCGCGTGGGCAAGCAACCTAGTAGGGCCAGCCTAATCACTTTGACAAGCTCATGGATAGCCCATGCACCAACCACACCTACCCAGTCAAGCACCTCTACAAGGACTGTGAGCTTCTCAAGCGCTTCCTACGATAGGCCAGTGGGCTGAAAGAAGGAAAGGGCAAGGAGGCAGCAACCAAGAAAGGAGGCACGGTGGGCAAGGATGGGGATGTCATTCTCGACCTCGAGGAATGCATCATGATCTTTGGGGGATCTGATGCCATCTACTCCAAGTGCCAGCATAAAGTGCGCTACAGCGAGGCATGCATCGCTGAGATGGCAGTCCCCAGCTTCCTTCACTTGTTGGAATCTCTGATAACCTTTGATCAGAGGGACCACCCTTCTCACATCGCTAGACCGGGTCACTACCCGCTCATCATCGACCCCATCATTCGCAAGAAGTGCCTCACCAAGGTGCTAATGGACAGAGGCAGTGGCCTCTACATCCTCTACGTCGACACCCTCGACACCATGTGCATCCCCCGGTCAGAGCTCCACCAAGTGAGCTCTCCCTTCCACAATGTGATCCCAGGGACACAGGCATACCCACTTAGGTAGATCGACCTGCCCATCATGTTCAGCGACCGAGCCAATGTCTGCTCGGAGGTACTTACCTTTGAGGTGGTGGACTTCTCGGGGTCTTACCACGCCATCTTGGGGCGGCTATGCTACGCCAAGTTCATGACTGTCCCCAACTACACCTACCTGAAGTTGAAGATGCCAGGACCGAACGACGTCATCACTGTGGGTAGCACCTTTTTGCATGCCTACACATGCGACCGCGAGCACTACGAGCTCGCCACTGCCGTCATCAACTCGTCCGAGCTCCCACAGCTCGAGGAGTTGTCAACCCCAATAGTCCTGGACTGCAACAAGACAACCTCCTTGACTGCCTTCCACCCACTCAAGGAAACTAAGGCAGTGGGGATCGACCCCACTGATCCTACCAAGATGGTGTGGATCAGGACCCAGCTCTTGGCCAAATAGAAATGCGAGCTCATTGACTTTCTACACGCCAATCGTGACGTCTTCACATGGAAACCTTCCGACATGCCAGTCATATCATGGGAGGTCACCAAGCATGCACTATGCCTCGTCCTAAGCTCAAAGCCCACCAAGCAATGCCTGCGTCGCTTTGATGATGAGAGGCATAGGGCCATAGGTGAGGAGGTCGCCAAACTCTTGGCAGCCGGATTCATCAAAGATGTATACCACTCCGACTAGCTCGCCAATCCTATTCTTGTGAAAAAGAAGATCGAGAAATAGACCAGATAGTCGACTCCACCTCAGGATGCAAAATCCTCTCCTTTCTAGATGCCTATTCAGGCTATCACCAGATCGTGATGAAAGAGTCCGACCAGCTCGCAACTTCATTCATCACTCTGTATGGTTCGTACTATTACGTAACCATGCCTTTTAGTCTGAAGAATGCTGGCGCCACCTATCAACGGTGCATGTAGCAATGCTTCATCGATCAAATCAACCCACTCGATCAGCCTGATCAAGTCAAGCAGTCAAAACAAACAATCGCCATCTATGTTGATGATATAGTGGTCAAAACGGCTCAAGCTTGCGACCTGATCGTAAACTTGGCTGCAACATTCACGAACCTCCGAAGGTTCAACATCAAATTGAATCCCAAAAATTGTGTTTTCGGGGTTCCGAAGGGGAAGCTACTGGGATACATCATGTCCGAACATGGCATCAAGGCCAACCCTGAAAAATCACGGCCATCTCCAACATGGTCCCTATATGCAACATTAAGGGCATACAAAGGCTCACCGGCTGTTTGGCCACCCTGAGCAGATTCATCTCCTAGCTCGGTGAACAGGGGATGCCTCTCTACAAGCTTCTCAAAAAGACAGATGCTTTCATCTGGACTAAGGAAGCACAGCAGGCTTTGGAGAGCCTCAAAGCTTCACTAACGTCGGCCCCAATCCTAGTCGCTCCCAAACGGGGAGAACCCCTCCTCTTCTACGTCGTGGCAAGCAACCATGTGGTGAACGCCACCCTGATCGTCGAAAAGGAGGAGCTAGGACACCACCTTAAGGTCCAATGACCCATATACTTCATCAGGGAGGTACTCACCGACCCCAAGGCCCGGTACCCCCAGGTGCAAAAACTCCTATACGCCGTGCTGATGGCGACCTGAAAGCTCCTGCACTACTTCACCGACCATGAAGTCTCGATTGTCACTTCATACCCGCTTGGAGACATCATGCGCAACCGCGATGCCACGGGATGAATCTCCAAGTGGGCACTCGAGCTAATGGGCCATGACATCAGGTATATCCCCATACCGCTATTAAGTCTCAAGCAATCACAGATTTTGTCACCGAATGGACGGAGGTCCAGCTACCGACTCCAGACATTACCCACGAGTACTAGATGATATACTTCGATGGGTCCATAATGGCACCTGGCTTAGGAGCTAGAGTGGTTCTAATCTCCCCAAATGGGAGTAGGGTCCGCTACACAATCTGCCTCCACTTTTCGACCTCAAACAACGCCGCGGAATACGAGTTCCTCATCAACGGACTGCGCATCACCATCGAGCTCGACGCTACGTGGCTCTACGTTAGTGGCGACTCAGAGCTAGTCGTCGACTAGGTCATGAAGGAGTCCTCTTGCAAAAGCCCCCTCATGACAGCATACTGCTAGGAGGTGCGCAAGCTCGAGGACAAATTCTAGGGGATCGAGCTACACCATGTCCCCCAAAAGAACAACGATGCCACCAATTTTCTCACAAAATTAGCTATCAGGCGGTTTCCATCTCCGAACGGGGTCTTCATCAATGACCTTCATGAACCGTCTACCTGCATCCTGGAAGGTCCGATCCAGACACACCCCGATGCCAACCCGGTGCTCGGGGGCTCTGACCCTAGGGCCTCCGTGACAACGTCGCCCGCCAATATCACCGTGGTGGCACTCGATCAAGCCAACTGGCGAGCGCTGCTACTTGTCTACCACCTCGAGGAGGTTCTCCCACCAGAGAGGACTGAAGCGCGATGAATCGCTTGATGTGCCAAGAAATTCATTGCAATCAGTAATGAACTCTACAAATGAAGTACGTCAAGAGTACTCATGAAGTGCGTCCCTACCAACCAAGGGAAACAACTCCTCCTCGAGGTCCATGCTAGAATCTGCGAACACCATGTGGCCCCGAGGTCACTGGTCGGAAAAGCCTTTTGTTAAGGTTTTTACTAGCCGACCACACTATAAGATGCAGAGGAGGTCATCCGCAGGTGTGAGCGATGCCAGTTCTACGCTCAGCAAACTCATTTGCCAGCGCAGGAGCTTCAAACCATCCCCATCACCTAGCCATTCATGATCTGGGGCCTCAACATGGTAGGGCCCACAAAAGGGCCCAGGAGGTTTCACTCACCTACTCGTAGTGGTCAACAAATTCACCAAGTGGATAGAGGTCAAGTCCATCACCAACATCCGCTCAGAAGAGGCGGTCAAATTCTTCCTCGACATCATCTACCGGTTCGACGTTCCTAACTGTATCATCACTAACCATGGAACTAACTTCACCAGCAAGAAGTTCCTAGACTTCTGTGATGGATACAACATTAGGATTGATTGGACCTCGATCGGACATCCACGTACAAACGGTCAAGTCGAACGAGCCAATGGCATGGTCCTCCAAGGACTTAAGCCGTGCATCTTTGACCGACTCAACAAGTACACTGGGCAATGGGTAGCAGAGGTCCCAGCAATCCTTTAGAGCCTGAGAATGACCCCGAACCGATCCACAGGGTTCACACCCTTGTTCCTGACCTACGGAGCTGAAGCAGTGCTACCCTATGACCATGACCGAGCCACGTAGGCTCAGCAAGACGCAGTTGACCTGCTCAAGGAGGCCCACGAGACGACCATCATCCGCTCCGCTCGGTACCAACAAACTCTTCGTAGGTACCATGAAAGAAAGATCAGAGGGAAGATCCTTGAGGTCGGAGACCTCGTGCTCCGAAGAACCCAATCAAATAAGGAGAAGCACAAACTCTCTCCTCCTTGGGAAGGACCCTATACGGTGACCGAGGTGATCCCACTAGATGCCTACCAACTGAAGGACGACAACGGCGATGTTCTCATCAACACTTGGAACATCGAACAGTTACATCGTTTCTTCCCCTAAAATTCGGTCTTACCGCTTTCTTAAATTCAAAGTTTGCTCCTACAAAGCACCTTGGCCCGAACACTTTCGGCCTGGGTCACTCGGGGGCTCCACGGAGGTGTGATACCACCTCTCTTTTTTATTAGCATATGGTAAATACCTTTTTACCTGAACGAAAGGGTAGTCCTTTCCTTTAATTACCTTACGTAACTTTGCTTCAAACATTCTGACCGATCACACCCTGCCACGACCTACGGTTACAAGCAGCTAAGCCTCACAGGCCACGCCTAGGTTCTTAAGGTTGTAGCCTATGGTTCAAACGGGCAGGTGCGAAAAAGAAAGAATAAGAAACAAAGCTATGCTATGGTAAAAATAAGGAACGGATGGGACAAGCTTCCTCGAACGAAGTGATTCATCACAAAACAAAATTGTTGTATTCATGAATACACAAAATTGTTCACACAGGGGGCTCCCCCATGAACTTGTCCTTTACATGTGCTAATTACTTCTACTCTAAATACTACTGTGGCCGCCTGGTGGCATCGGCTGACGGCTCGACCAGCGAAGGTAGGGGCTGCTCGCTCTCCGGTTGGACAATGTTTGGCTCGGTCGAAGGCAGGGTGATGTTTGCTTCCGACCCAGGCTCCACTCCATCCACAGGCTGGGCGACATCCTCCTGGCGCGTGCCTTCAGCCATGCTCACATGACAAGCCTCCATCACCCATTGCATGGAGACTTGCTCTGCCACCATCTGTGTGCATGGTAGGAAGCTCTCCCAGAGCGCATGGATGGCGTCCGGGCTCCAGCCATTGGTGTACCCATTGTAGATGGCGGCAAAGTCCAAGTCTAGGTGGTGCATCGCCACCAAAGTCAGCACCCTCGACGTCCCGTAGAACATCCTATCAGAGATAAGCGCTCGAACTTCATCCGGGCCTCCGCGAGTCGGATGGCGGGCGTGCTGGTGCTGGGTGCCAACCCGAACACCTCTAAGATGATGACCTAGGTGACACTGTGGATCTGGTCAAGCTCCCCCTCAAGAGCATGTCAATCTTCAAGGGACTTGGCCAGCGCCTTCGTGCTCCGACCGATCGTCTCCTTGGTCGTCTCTAGGTCCTGCTCCAGAGAACCAACCCTTCCACCCAGCTCCAGAGAACCAACCCTTCCACCCCAGCTCTAGAAGAAGGATGACAAGCTCAGAAGCAGGCTAAATGAAAAAACCAAGACATCAAAAGCAGAATAGGTACATACCGAGGTGGGTGTTCTCAAGGATGGAGAGTCCTTCCCCCTACCAAGTCACCTGCTCGTGCAGTCGAGCGTTCACCTCCTCCATCCCAAGCACCCGGCCCCAGAGCGCGAGCACTTCCTGGTCGACCTCCGACCGGGCCTTCCGCTCTGACTCTAGGGCCTCCAAGGAACTCTAGAGCGCCGCCTCGGTCTCCGTTAGGGACTTCTAGAGCACCGCCTTGGTCTTCGCCTAGTGGACCTTCACCGCGTTAAGTCCCCGCTCAGTGGTGGTCGCTCGCTCCGCCGCGAGCAGCTCCGCCGCCCACGCCTCCATCGCACGGCCACCCGGTCTTGGGACTTGCAGCGGGCGGACTCCAACTGGCGCTTGAGCTCATTGACCCACCATGACACCACGGCCTCTCGCTCCATCCGAGCGCGCTCCTCCCAGAGGAAACAAGACTTGCAGCTCGACATCTCCTCCAAGCCCTGCAAAGCAAGAAGCAAACACACTAAAGCAACTAGTGAGAAACCAAGGAGTCAAGGACAAACGCGGAAAACTTACCTCTACAATGTGGGGCAGGTCGACCATAATCGCCTGATGGATGGACTTGAGCCACTCCAAGGCCTCCTCGAGCCTCTCCCTAGTTTGGATGAGATCAGACTCCATCGCGAGTCCTCTCCCCCCAAGTACGTCCTAGAGCTGCACCTCCTCCTCATCCCAAAGGATGAACCGCACCTTCCTCGGGTCATCGGGGCAGGGCCACACCAGGTCGGTGGTCGCCCCAACCTACTGCAAGGCCCACCAAATGACCAAACCACTGCCAGCTCCTACGACAGTGGGATGGCCGGTGGCTCCACCCTAGTGCCTACCTTGCCAAGGTAGGGGATCTCCACCTCCTCAACCTCGCGACCCGCCGACGGTTGTTCTACCTCCGATCTAGCCGTGTCTCCTCCAAACCTCGACAGCTCCGACCAGGAGGGCGAGCCATGCATCCCTCCGCTAGGCAAGGCAGGGAGCCTAGTCTCCCTCCCCTCTTTCACCATAGCCAGTGCAGGAGGGATCACGAGGGACACCTCTGACCTGGCCTCCGCCATCACAACCGAGATCACCACGAACACCATTGTTGTCACTGCCACCATACTTGCGACCGACTAGGGGTGCAGCTATGGTAGAACCGCTCGAAATAACATGTTTACGGAGGTGCTCGTCTTCCACTAGACACTAAGCACCCCAAAATCAAGCTACAGCGGACGATATCCGTCGGGCACACCCCAAGGGAGAACCCGAAATATCCACATTTTTTCCAAGGATCCAATAATGAGAACGAGTTACAATACTTGTCCATTTCATACATTAGAGTTTCTTGAAAGTATATTATTACAATACCAAATATCAGAGTGTGGAATGATAAACAGCGGAATTTAAAATAAACATCTAGCGATAAGAACGAGGATCCGTCTGAGCCCACCAGAAGAATCCTCCACACAAAGGTACTTCTCATGCATCACCTGCAATAGGGGTAAATAAACCCTGAGTACATAATGTACTCGCAAGACTTATCCGACTAGTGGGAATAATTTCCTGACTCCAAGGAATATGATAAGCTTTATGGTTTACTGGTTTCTTTTAGCAGAAAGCAATACTAATAGTGAGTCCTCATTTATGTATTATTATCAGCCGTACTAAGTTATCATCTAGCCAGTCTATATAAGCACCTGTTCTACTTTCAAGCAAGAGTTGAGCAATCAGTTCCATTTCTTCTCCTTTCAACTTTCAGTTCTTACTATGGTGCTAAACCGTAGACAAGCCGTACCGGATTTTCTGGTGATTCACGAATCAATGTGCCCAACTGGGTGCCCCAAAGACACACGCCCTGCTTGTACCCTAGGCACAAGCAGGACCAACCCATCACTCTCCTGTCCTGGGTGTCCAGGTCCCCGTCCAAACTTGGACTCCAAGCCCCCAATCCTGTGTCTTGGACTCGGTGCGGTGCAAGGACCTCCACCATCTACGCCTCCAATCAGTCGATCCGGAAAGAGCTAGATCCACGACAAGAGAGCAACAAGCCTTCCCTACGCCCATACCCAACTATGTGCTTGAGACAATAGATCTGTGACTTGCCTAGAGCCATATGCAACGACCAGTCCTTAATCGACACAGATAGGGAAAAAGTGTAACCGAGATATGCCCTGTTGGCCACAGGATACAACCCTTTACACCCACCAAAACCCAACCATATCCCTGCCCGGTCACCATTTTCCTTTCCACCATTTTATCATGAGTGATCATGTTTATCACCTATTTGTGAGTAACGGCAGGTTACTCACGCTATCGATATCCTGAGCATAACAGCTACTTGACCTGTACTAGTAGGACTCATAGGTAGATATATTTATGCATGTAATTTTCATAAAATACCTGTAATGTAAATGCACATTATATATATATATCCAGTGATCATAAAAAATAGGGGTTATGCACCGGGGCTTGCCTTGGGCAGACACGGTGTCAACAAAGTCAGCAACTGATGGCTCCAGGACGTCCTCCTACACGAGGATCTCCTCCTCGTACTCTTTGATGACTTCATCGTACTCCTGCTCGCTCGCAGTCATGAACTCTACCAACTCGTTATCTACATGCATGAAATGATGATGCAATGCTTAGTAATACGACAACAACAACTCTTAAAATAAGAATACATCTACTAAGCTACTAAGCTAACTCTAATGACTAATACGCAAAGTTACCTATTATTCCCACTAAACAGGTATGAAACATTTTATGTATTATCTTAGTAACTAAAGGCATCCTTATTGTTAATATCAATTTACTATATATATGATAAAACAAGGTGCACTAGCTACCATATTTATCAATCTATTCTAAGGCCACAAAAATTATAGTGAGCACATAATAATACAATAAACCTAATGTAAAAGAATTTTAGGGCTAGCACTTCTACCAATGCATCACAAAAATTCATTCTCTAAATAACCGTAATAATAACAAGCAACCTAGAATTAATAAGTAACCCTAAAACATCGTAGAACCATACGAACTAATAACACTAACAGATAGATCATGAATTTAGGAATCTAACAAAATTTATTTCACAATAAATAAATAAATTCAAATGAGCTCTAGAGATGAAGAAAATGATATTATTGGAGGAGGCTAATCATGCTATTGAACTTGTTGACCAGCACGTGACTGTGAGTCTAGAAATAATGAAGAAGGAGAATGAAGGAATCCTTGCAGGTTAGCTACCTCGGTCGATTATAGCTCGGAGAGGGAGATCGGCAGAGCGTAGCCTTCCCAGGCAAGAACAGAGGAACTTGATTTAGAGAGTCAGATGGTGAGCGGCGGAGTGGGATGGCTCGATGGGCTTGGCATGTCCTTTATAGGCAGGAGACGCGGGGCTCGAGGTGGAGTTGGCATTTGGCTAGCTGGTCATGTGAATTGGATTTCACGTGATGGACATGGAGTGGGTCTTTGGTCATGAGGGAATTAATTCAATGATGGACTTTGAGTGGTCTTTGGACTTAACGATCACATCAGGACTGGAGTGTGCTTTGGGCTAAATGTGCTTGGTGGTGGGGTGCTGGTTCATTCATGTAGGTCAAGGAATTAATGGGGGAGGAGACCACAGGTCAAGGAAATATTAGAGAATGAGAAGATCAATTGCAGACTAGCTACCTCAGCTGATTATTGCAGCTTGAGAGAAATCGATAGACGCAGCTTTCACGGGCAAGAACAGAGAAACTTGATTTGAGAGAAGCAAGTGAGCAGTGGAGCAAAATGGCTTGGCGGCTCGGTGTATCCTTTTAAAGGCAGGAGACGCGAAGGCGCGACAGTGATGCGTCATAAGGTTAGTGGCTAACTAGCTTGCTTAAAGGTAAAAAAAATGTTGCCTGTGCACGACGTGTTGCTGCGGATGAACAGTGTTTCCATAGCGAATAGAGTTTCCATGGTGAACAGTATTTTCCTACGGTAAACGGTATTTTCTGCGTTGCTACAGTGCTATCGTGTGGAAAATATGTCTGCCCTTCATTTGCAAAGCAACTGAGCAGCGAACAAACATAGTGCTCAGCGGGCCGAGCTTGTGCGTGAGATTAATGCGTAGTGTGTGCGATGCTGCTGCCGGTCGGTCAGGTGCTGCTAATTTGACTTGCTTGACACGACAAAGTAAAAGCACTGCGTCTTTGCCAAAGAATGTACTAAAGCGTGTTTTGTGGGCTTGCGAGTGCTGAGTGCGTGCATGGAAAATTAAGGAGGAGAAGAATAATAAGAGCTGGAGTTGGATCAGGATGAATGAAAGTGATTTGGGCTATGGAAGAATACTTGGACAAGGAATAAATTAGAGCTCAATTTGAGAATTAGTGCAATAAAGTTTAATTTCTCATTTACCACATGCAATAATACATAAACATGATGCTCATGATATGGTTTAGTGTTTTGATTAAGGCGTAACACCGAGGGTGTTATAGCAGCCCCCAAAGGGGAAGGTCGCACCACTGCCACCCTACTATCCCCGCCGCTCATCACAACACGCTGCAAGGTGGGACTCCACTCCTCCCACACGGGAGGCGGGGCGATGCTCAACCCTATCAGTATCTAGCCACTGTAAAAAAAGTACAGGTCAGTCGCACTCCAAAAACTCAAACTATGAGATCAAAAAATGCATACCAGGATGTAAGCGGTAGGGCTCTAAAGCCCTGACCCATTGGTAGTGGGCCCACCCAGTGAGGACCGCTCATAGGCTGCGACCCACGCCCCCTCACTTCGACCAGGGGGGAGTCGACCCGATCGGTTCCCAACTAGCCCACGAGTCACCACGACCGCCGGATCAAGGTGCGCCCACCGGAGTAGCTGGCGAGGCGTCCCCTCATTGAGGGTCATGCAATGGTGTTGGACCTAAAGATGTGTGGGTGCAAGCCCACTCCTCCGATCACCTAGCCTGCCCTGCCGCACTCGGAGCAGGTGGGGACAAGGCCGGTGACGCCTCTGAAGGGCGCGGCGACCACGTCCACTTCGCCTCCCGCTCACCAATGGCATCTGAGCTCGCGGCATGCTTCCTTGGTGCAGGAACATTACCACGCCTCTCTGCATCCTACCCACTGCTGGCAGACTCGGCCGTAGGCTCACAACGCTCCACCGAGGTCGTAATGGCGTCCCGGCCGCCTTCATCTTCGGAGGTGCTCGCCTTGCCACCCACCTCCGTGGGGTCCTCCGACTCGAGCTCCACCTCGACATCGCTCCTATTTTCCCTGGCCCACACATGTTAGGTGATGTCCTGCACCTTCTAGTGCTTCCTCCGAGCCTTCTTAGCTCTCTTCTTCTTCCTACCGTCCACCGCCTCCTTTAGGGTGGCTTGCCGAGCCATGCCCTCTGGCCCCTTCAAAAGGTGCGGCCAGGATTTGTAACTGGTGAGTCCCTACAAAATGGATGACTTAAAGTCAAATTGTAGGGGAGCATGATCGAAAGGGACATGGAATAAGGAGAGGAGAACATACCAGATTGGGCAGCTTCCCAGTGAGGAAAGGTCCAGGCTTTCCTTCGAGGGTCTCCTGGGCCTTCAATTGCAGCACCCGGTCAAGACGGCTCTAGATTTCGTCCTTCGCTAACTCCACCGGCGATGCACGATCGGGGTCCATCAGGATAGAGTACAACCACATCAGCCGTGTCCTTTTCGCCAGCGGGGTGACCCAATGGTGGAAGAAGGTGTGGAACACCCATACCCCATCAAGGCCATGCTGCAACAGCTTCTGGAGCTCCACCCTGATGATCTCCAGCTTGTTCTACTGGCTGGAAGGGCCCCATGACCAGCTCTCCCACCTTCAACCGGTGAACGGCGAGAATGGCGTGTCTGCTGAGTTCCTAATGTAGAACCATTTCCCATGCCACCCCTGATTGGAGTCATAGGGGGTGTACGCGGGGTAGGAGCTAGACACACTAGGCTTCTTCTACAGGGTGAAACCCCCAACCAGCGAGGTCCTAGGCGGCTTCCCCTTCAACAAAGCCCACCCGGTGAAGATCCACCGGAAGAAATCCACATGTGACTCCATCCTGAGGAAGCCCTTACAGATAGTCACGATGCCAGAGACGTGCAACACCCCAGTCGGATTAAGGTGTTGTAGCTCTAGGCCCCATTCATTGAGGAGCCCAAGTAGGAACCGGTGCATGGGGTATCCTAGCCCGCGCTCATGGAAGGCGAGGAAGGAGACGACCTCACCGGCACGAGGTCACGGGAAAGCCTCCCCCGTAGGAGCCCTCCAGTGCGCCACCTCCTTTGGTGGAATCAGCCCCTTCTCGACGAAGGCGGCCAGCACCGTCTCATCAATGTTGGATTGCCTCCAGCTCGACATTGTGCTCCGGATTCATGAATGGATCTGTGAGTTCTCTCCCTCGCTCTACCCCTTTTTTCTCCTAGGAACCGTCGTGGCACACGAACGCTCTTGGCAAGAATGAAGAAGGAGGAGAGGCAATAGTTGGGGAATAGGCAAAGGAACGGAACAAAAACCCTCTCCCTTCCCCTATTTAAGGAGGAGGCACAATAGTTGGGGAAAGGCGAAGGATTGGGGCAAAAAACCCTCTCCCTTCCCCCAATGATAGGATCTCCGCCAAGGAGAGACCAACGGGCTTCCTGAGTCGATTAGATGGCTCAGGTGAATGCTGAGAGATAGGTAAGGAGCAGAGGGATGCCCCATGTGGGCCATGCTGACTCCATCACAAACGACGAGCATGGATCCCATTCGGACATCTCCGATAAAAGCTCCCCAAAACCCATCACCCGAGTCATCAAGGTAACTTTACCAAACCCTCTTACTTTATTTTTCTGATGCATGATCATTCATTCATCCATTCTCATAAATGCATTCACACATTCATTCATATAGTCATTCATTCATCCCATATATCCAAAGCATCACATATGCAATTGATGCATCACAATGCTCTGTGTTGCGTCATGAAGCGGCAGTTGCCTCATTCAACATGAGCAACGACCGACCGGGGTTCAAAGGCCAGCCCACGAAGGGCTCGAGGCTGCCTCAAGTCAAACAGAGCTAGGGGAGAAAATGCAGATGGGCCCTAGTGGCCCTCGCCCAATCTGCCCCAAAGTAGACAGGGTCATCTCAACCTTCTCATTTGATTCTAACCTCGACCCATGCCCATAGAATCTCCATCGAGGGGAGGCTAGCGGACCACCTAAGTCGGTCTCTGAAATGACCTGGGCATCTACCGGGACATGGGTTAAGGAGCAGTGGAATGCCACATGAGGGCTATGCTGACCCCTTCACAAATGATGGACCCAGATTCCACTCGAACGTACCCATTAGCGAGCTCATCAAGCGCATCACTTGGGCCATCAAGGCAAGCGACGTTAGCTTAGCCCCTCCAGTTATGAAAAACTATGGATGGGGTAACGCACAGAACCATACCAACCCCTACAGAGCCCAACGGGGCTTAGGGGCTCAGGTCGCCCGACACCGACTCAGGAAATCAACTGACCGTGTAGGTCACGGGCGGGACAAACATGGGCGAACACCCCGAATGACAGTCCGCGGCCCCAGGAAAAGAGTACCAAGATGCTTAGCCTCCAACTAACTCACCAGTCAAACACAGGCTCAGGGGCTACACCTGTGGGTTCGCTCGCACGTACCTATCGTCAAAACAAAAAATTCCCCCGCTGGCAACACGAAAAAACCCCTAGGCGATTCTATCCGAATCACCTGGGGGCTCGGGGGATACACCCGTGGGTGCGCTCGCACGCACCCACCATCAAAACAAAAAATTCCCCCACTGGCAACATAAAAACCCCCTAGACGATTCTATCTGAATCACTCGGGGGCTCGTGGGCTACACCCGTGGGTGCGCTCGCGCGCACCCATTGTCAAAATGAAAGATCCCCCAGATGATTCTACCTAAATTGCCCGAGGGCTTAGGGGCTTCTATCGGGTTCATAAATCTAGGGTCCCTCATGGACCTGCTTCCTAGCAAAAGCCTAGCCCAGCAGACGACGTTGCGAATGACATGCAACTCCTGGGCCGGCCCAAAAACCTAACGACGAGCCAGAAGGGCGATCCAGTCTTCGACCGAAAGGCCTGGCCAAAGAAGGAACGGCGCTCGCTCGCTCGCTTCCGACTCCGGCCCACCTCTCCAACTGGGAGGCCTAGCCAAGGAGGGACGATGCTCGCTTCTGACTCTGGCTTGCGTCTTCGACCGAAAGGCCTGGACAAGGAGGAACAACGCTCGGTTCTGACTCTGGCCCACCTCTCCGACAGGAAGGCCTGCCCAAGGAGAGGACGATGCTTGCTTCCGACTCTAGCCCGTTTCTCCGACCAGAAGGCCTAGCCAAGGAGGAACGACGTTCGCTTTTGACTCCAACCCGCTTCTCCAACCAGGAACACATCGAACCTCTGCTTATAGCTCTTCTCCAACCGGGAGGCCAGAGATGACTGGGGAACAACCGACTGGGGACAGCAGCTTAGTGAAGACCCATGAAACCAATAGAGCAAGTAAGGCGGGGCACTCCAGTCAACCACAATACCAAGGACCATACCCTACATACCTGTAGGACAGTACTGTTAGGTCATGTCATAAGGGTACTTTATAACCTTCTAGACATGTCAGAACACCAACAGTGTTATGGGCGCTGACATTTGACCTACAGTATGGTAGGCACCGACATTTGCCATACCAGAAGAACCCGGAGGAACCGACCACATGCATCCAGCCATCAACAATATTGTGGGCGCTGACAAACTGTCTTGTACCCGACGGCGTGGGCAACAAGACTAGGTAGCACACACACTGTCTTTCTCTCACTCTCTCTCTCTTGTAAAGCCGTCCCCTTCATCTATAAAAGGGGATGCCCTCCCTCCAAAAGGGGGACGATCGATTCATGAACGATTCGAACAACCTACGATTCGAATGATTCCAACAAACCACACGCTCAAATATTTAGTGCACGTAGGAGCTCCTGTCTTTCTCGTCCCTTCGGTCTAGAGTCCGACCGGACCTCTTGCACCCCCCATCTTACTCCCTCTCATTTGTAACCCCACAACAAACTTTGAGCACCTGGGCTTAGGAATAAAGTCACCGACCGACTCAAACTGGACGTAGGGCATGTTTCCTGAACTAGTATAAACCCTGCGTCATTGAGTGCTAGGCCACATCCGATCACAACGTACGACAATACTACAAATATTTATGTGTTGGTCACTTTTCGCACCGACACTTTCATTATTATGTTCCTCATCACATCCATCATCACAAGTTTCTACCTTAGCGGCCTTAGCCATGAAGCAAGTCAATGCAGTGTCAAAGAGAGAAGGCTTCTCATTTATGGCAATGCTTGCAAGAGCCTTCTTCTTGGTGGTTTTGTCATCATCACTACCATCATCATCACTTGAGGAAGCATCACTATCCCAAGTGACCACATATGAACCACCCTTCTTCTTCTTCTTGAAGGTCATCTTGTCTTTCTTCTCCTTCTACTCCTTCTTGTCCTTCTTCTTGCTCTCATTGTCATCATCATCATTGTCGCTATTGTATGGGCATTGAGAAACAAGATGATCCTTGCTTCCACACTTGAAGCACCTTCTTGCCTCATCCTTGCTCTTGGATGATGACTTCTTCCTTCTTGCATGATAGCCCTTCTTCACCATGAATTTGCCAAATCTCTTCACAAAGAGAGCCATCTTCTCATCATCTAACTCATCAAAGCTTTAGTCTTTACCTTCACTTGATGATTCTTGCTTTGCCTTTCCCTTGGATGATGATGTGGCTTTGAATGCCTCACTCTTCTTCTTCTCATCATTCTTCTCCTTTTTTTCTTCCTTCTCATCATCATCTCTATATGTGTTATCGGTCATCACATCTCCAACACTTGGTTTGGTGTCATGGTGTCCAAACCACTCCTGACCAAAATAGTGAGCAATGTGTCAAATCTTGATGGTAAGCATCTCAAGAACTTGTGAGAGAAGTCCTTGTCCTTTACTTCTTCTCCAAGTTATTTGAGATCAATGGCAAGCACTTGAAGCCTACGTAATATCTCCGGCACACTCTCATCTTCCTTCATCTTGAAGCTAGCAAACTTCTCCTTGAGGATGTATGCCTTGGCACCTGTCATGGCTTGAGTGCCCTCAAATGATTCCTCCAACTTCTTTCATGCCTCATGAGCCCTCTCAATGTTCTTGATTTGTTCAAATGTCCTCTCATCAAATGCATCATGAATGGCACTAAGAGCAATGTCATTGTTTTGGAGTAGCACTTCTTTAGTGGCGGTGGGAGCCTCCTCATTAACAACCTCAATCTTGGTCTCCACCACCTTCTATACCTTTTTATTGATTGACTTGATGTAGGTGGTCATCTTTGCCTTCCAATATGGATAATTTGAGACATCAAATTAGGGTGGCTTCTTGGTGTTGTTGATTTGAGCCATTTGGGGTGAATAGCCTAATAAAATTTCTACAACAATACTTAACAAAATGGTTAGACAATTATGAGGCGAAGCAAGTGTTACACTAGCCTACTAAAAAAGCAAGCCACCTATCACAATTATAGTTTAGATAGTATCGATTCACACAATAGCTAAGATACTACTCTATGTTAGTGTGCTCTCAAAGGCTAACTAAAGAGCCACACCAACCAAGCAAGCAAGCTCTCACAACTAGGTACACTAAAGAGCTTGACAACTAGTTTGCGGTAATGTAATGAGAGTGATCAAGAAGGTTATACCGCCATGTAGATGATGGAACCAATCAATCACAAGGATGAATAACAATGAAGACCAATCACCTCGGAATCAATGATGACGACAATGATTTTTTACTGAGGTTCACTTGCTTGCCGGCAAGCTACTCCTCGTTGTGGCGATTCACTCACTTGGAGGTTCACATGCTAATTGGCATCACACGCCAAACCCTCACTAGGGTGCCGCACAACCAACACAGGATGAGGATCACACAAGCCACGAGCAATCCACTAGAGTACCTTTTGGCTCTCCGCCAGGGAAAGGTCAAGAACCCCTCACAATCACCATGATCAGAGCTAGAGACAATCACCACCCTCTGCTCAATGATCCTCGCTACTCCAAGCCATCTAGGTGGCGGCAACCACCAAGAGTAACAAGCAAAATCCATAGTGAAACACGAACACCAAGTGCCTCTAGATGCAATCACTCAAGCAATGCACTTGGATTCACTCCCAATCTCACAAAGATGATGAATCAATGATGGAGATGAGTGGGAGGGCTTTGGCTAAGCTCACAAGGTTGCTATGTCAATGAAAATGGCCAAAGATGTGAGCTATAGCTGGCCATGGGGCTTAAATAGAAGCCCCCACGAAATAGAGTCGTTATACCCCTTCACTGGGCATAACGTGAGCTGATCGGATGCTCCGGTCAGTTGACCGGACATTGAGCCTCCAGTGTCTGGTCGCTCACAGTCAGCCATGTGTCCTGACTTCAACAGTCATCAGTCTTGACTGGACACTGCGCTTGAGTTGACCGGACGCTGAACACCAGCGTCCGGTCATTTACAGTAAGGTTCCAAAACCAACTTTTGCCGACCGAACACGTCCGGTCATGCTCGGCCGGACCCTTCCAGCGTCCGGTCACACTGTAACTTCTTACTGTGCTGACCGACAACATGACCAGATGCAGCTCTTCAGCGTTCGGTCGCTTAGCGACCCAGCGTCCGGTCAGTTGACCGACGCCAGCATCTTTGCGACCAACTCTATTTTACCTCTAACTTCTTTACCCTTGTTCAAATGTGCTAACCACTAAGTGTATCACCTTGTGCACATGTGTTAGCATATTTTCACAAACATTTTCAAGGGTGTTAGCATTCCACTAGATCCTAAATGCATATGCAAAGAGTTAGAGCATCTAGTGGCACTTTGATAACTGCATTCCGACATGAGTTTCACCCCTCTTAATAGTACGACTATCAAACCTAAATGTGATCACACTCTCTAAGTGTCTTGATCACCAAAACAAAATAGCTCCTATGGTTTATACCTTTGCCTTGAGCTTTTTGTTTTTCTCTTTCTTCTTTCCAAGTCCAAGCACTTGATCATTACAATGGCATCATCATTGTCATGCTATGATCTTCGTTTGCTTCACCACTTGGAGTGTGCTACCTATCTCATGATCACTTGATAAACTAGGTTAGCACTGAGGGTTTCATCAATTCACCAAAATCAAACTAGAGCTTTCAATCTCCCCCTTTTTGGTAATTGATGACAACCCTTATACAAAGATATGAAATAAAATTCAATTGAATCCATGTTGCTTGTCTAAGCATATTTATCATGTGTAAAAGGATATGGACAAGTTTCATGAACTCCATATGGTAGCAATTGCTCCCCCTACATATGTGCTAAGAGTTTGGATTGTAGCTTGCACATATGATTAGATAGGAAATATAGGAGTCAATGTCTACCAAATTATGCTAAGGTATAAAAGATGGACCTTTGAAGCGTGATACCAATCGGAGTGCACCATTATACCTTCCTTAACACCATGATTAGCTTGATACCATTTGACAATATACCACATGGAAATATTTGGAATAGATACCACTTTATAATACTAGAGAATGAAATCACTAGATAATCTATTCATGCTAGTTTTTCATATTATCATTCCAACTTACAACTAGCATACATCACACAAGCATGGATGTTTAAATTTAATACTTGTGCCATGCAAGCAAACATATGAAATGCACATTCAAATGCATCATCCATGTTCATGAGCTTGCTCCCCCTACTTGTGTGCTCAAAATTTTAATTGATCCCTTTCCTTTTTCACTTCTCTCCCCCTATGTCATATATATCAAGTATATCTTTATGTTTCTCTTCCTTTATGATATTTCTCCCCCTTTTTCACTATATCTTTGTTTCTCTCCCCCTTTGTCATCAATGACCACAAAGGTTCAAAATATAGATAGTATTACTTGTAGGGTCGAGATAATCAATGTCAATCAATGGGGTGAGGATCAAAGTTCCAAATTTAGTTCAAACTAGAATATATGCCAAAGATATTTAACTCGGTTTGATCCAAGGACAAGCTTCTTCACACCTCCAAATAAGGGTTATCTTGTACCATGTTGAGTTAAACATTTATAGCTCATGTTCTAGATTAAACACTAGGTTTACAAGCCCACAAACATGTCATATGCTATCACTAGATCAAGTCAAGCGTAGAAGCAATAGTGATATCATATAAACATCAAATTCATTTGATTTTCATGAATGAGCCTAATAAAATAGAACCACTTGAAAGGTCCCAATGAAAGTAAGAAATGACTAGATGCACTAAAACATGTCCTTAGCAAGGATGTATGTCATGCCAATCAATTTTTACCTTAGATTGCTCGAAGGAGAGGCATGTCATATAAGTAGGGGTGCATCAACACATATTTGAGAAATCCAATATGTTCAACTCATTTCTTAACTTGCAAAACCTTTTCTCATCCAATGGCTTGGTGAATATATCGGCAAGTTGATCTTTGGTGCCTACACTCTCAATGCAAATGTCCCCTTTTTGTTGGTGATCTCTTATGAAGTGGTGGCGGACATCAATGTGCTTTGTTCTTGCATGTTGAACCGGATTGTTGGTTAGCTTGATTCCACTCTCATTGTCACAAAGCAATGGCACTTTCTTGAACTTGATTCCAAAATCACTCAAAGTGGCCTTCATCTAAAGTACTTGTGCACAACAACTACCGGTGGAAATGTATTCGGCTTCGGCAGTTGATAATGCAACACTATTTTGCTTCTTTGATGACTATGAGACAAGTGATATTCCCAACAATTGACAAGTGCCCGATATGCTATTTCTTTCAACCTTACATCCCGCATAATCCGAGTCAGAGTAACCAATTAGCTCAAACTTTGCTCCTTTGGGATACCACAAACCAACATTTGGTGTATGCTTCAAGTACCTCAATATTCTCTTTGTGGCCTTCAAATGACTTTCTCTTGGTGAGGCTTGAAATCTTGCACACATGCATACACTAAACATAACATCTGGCCTTGATGCGGTCACATAGAGTAGGCTTCCAATCATAGACCAATACAATTTTTGATCCACCATATTTCCACTTGCATCACTATCCAAGTTGCCATTGGTTCCCATTGGTGTGCTAATGACTTTGCTATCAATCATTCCAAACTTCTTGATCATGTCTTTGGTGTACTTGCCTTGACTTACAAATGTACCATTCTTCAATTGCTTGATTTGAAGACCAAGGAAGTAACTCAACTCTCTAATCATGGACATCTCAAACTCATTAGCCATCATCTTTCCGAACTCATCACAAAAATCTTGATTGGTTAATCCAAATATGATATCATCGACATAGATTTGCAATACAAATAGATCTTTTCCAATCTTCTTGATGAAAAGAGTGGTGTCAACCTTGCCCATTGTGAACCCTTTAGAGAGTAGGAAATCCCTCAATCTCTCATACCATGCTCTAGGTGCTTGCTTCAAGCCATACAATGCTTTCTTTAACTTGTACACATGGTTAGGCTTCTTGTCATCTTCAAAACCGGAAGGTTGCTCAACATATACTTCTTCATTGATGTAACCATTGAGAAATGCACTCTTAACATCCATTTGATATAGCTTGATGTTGTGGGCACAAGCATAGGCTAGCAAGATTCTAATTGCTTCCAATCTAGCAACCGAGGCATATCTTTCTCTAAAGTCAAGACCTTCAACTTGAGTATAGCCTTGTGCTACCAATCTTGCTTTGTTCCTTACTACTATCCCATCTTGATCTTGATTGTTTCTAAAGACCCATTTGGTTCCAATCACATTGTGTCCCTTTGGTCTTTCTACCATCTCCCATACTTGATTTCTTGTGAAGTTATTCAACTCTTCATGCATAGCATTTACCCAATCAACATCCTTCAAAGCTTCATCTATCTTCTTTGGTTCGATGGATGACACAAATGAGAAGTGTTCACAAAATGATGCCAATCTTGATCTTGTTTGTACACCTCTTGAAATATCACCAATGATAGTGTCCAATGGATGATCCCTTGCAACATTTGTTGGTTGGGGGATTGGAACTTGATTGCTTGCAATTGCTTGATCATTTGGTTGAGATGATGTACTAGCCACTTGATCTTGTTCATTATCATGAGAGCCACTTGCACTAACTTGATTTGTATCATCTTGCACATTTGAGTTAGAGAGCACTTGCACTTGATCATCTTCATCTTCATTCACTTGCCTAGGCCTCAATTCACCAATATCCATGTTCTTCATGGCATTTGAAAGTTGAATGCCTCTAACATCTTCTAAGTTCTCATTCTCTACTTGTGAACCTTTGGTTTCATCAAATTCAACATCATGAACTTCCTCAAGAGTACCACTATCCAAATTCCAAACTCTATATGCTTTGCTTGTAGTGGAATAGCCAAGTAGGAATCCTTCATCACATTTCTTGTCGAACTTGCCCAATCTTGTGTCTTTCTTCAAGATATAGCATTTGCAACCAAAGACCCAAAAATATGCAATGTTGGGCTTTCTACCATTCAAGAGCTCATATGGTGTCTTCTCTTTCAATCGGTGACAATAGAGGCGGTTGCTACAATAGCAAGCCGTGTTGATAGCTTTGGCCCAAAAAGATTGACTCACATTGTACTCGCTAAGCATAGACCTTGCCATATCAATGAGTGTTCTATTCTTCCTCTCAACAAGGCCATTTGATTGAGGAGTGTACTTGGCCGAGAATTGATGTCTAATTCCAAATTCATCACACAACTCATCAATTTTAGTGTTCTTGAACTCACTACCATTGTCACTTCTAACTCTCTTGATGGTTGTTTCAAACTCATTGTGAATGCCCTTGACAAATGATTTGAATGTTGCAAATACATTACTTTTATCCACTAGAAAGAATACCCATGTGTATCTAGTGTAGTCATCCACTATCACCAATCCATATTTGTTTCCATCGATACTAGTGTATTGAGTTGGCCCAAACAAATCCATGTGCAATAACTCAAATGCTTTGCTAGTGCTCATCATGCTTTTCTTAGGATGGGTGTTTCCAACTTGTTTGCTGGCTTGACAAGAGCTACAAAACTTATCCTTTTCAAACACAACATCTTTCAAGCCTCTAACCAAGTCATGCTTAACCAATCGATTCAATTGTTTCATTCCAACATGACCAAGCCTTCTATGCCATAACCAACCCATGCTAGACTTAGTGAACAAGTATGTAGATAATTTAGCTTCACTAGCATTGAAATCAACCAAGTATAGATTCTCATATCTAAAACCTTTGAAGATCAAGTTAGAGCCATCTACACTTATGATTTCTACATCATCTACCCTAAATATGCATTTGAATCCAAGATCACACAATTGAGCCACGGATAGAAAATTGGAATTCAAGCTCTCAACTAGCAACACATTGGATATGCTTATTGGATATTGCAATCTTACCAAGCCCTTTGACCTTGCCTTTGCCATTATCACCAAATGTGATACTATCATAACCATCATTGTCATTGGTGTTGATTGAGTTGAACATTCTTGCATCACCAGTCATGTGTTGAGTGCACCCACTATCAAGAACCCAATGCCTTCCTCTGGCTTTGTAATTGACCTACAAGAGAAGATCAATTCTTTTTAGGTACCCAAACTTGCTTGGATCCTTGAAGGTTAGTCACTAAGCTCTTTGGTACCCAAATGGCTTTCTTCTTTGAGCCCATCCATGGTTTACCAATGAACTTAGCCTTCACACCATTTGTGTCATAGAACCGACCAATTTATAAGAGCACAAGTACAAAAACAATCACCGAAACAATCAAATTCTCGAACTTGAGCCCATATAAACCCGGTAGTCAACTGAAATCTCGAAGGATTTCAAACCAACTTGCATACAACCAAGATCATAGTAATTCAACATAGCATATCATATGTTACAACATTTCGCAGACGTTTGCAAATAGATTACATCCTCACAGAGTCATCGTTATTACAAAACAAGTCTTGCAAAATACGCGGAAGCAAATAGTTTAACTTACACACCCGAGTTCAAATACAAATACTGGTTCGCTGATCACAACCCGCAAAAGCATCCAGATAAGAGAAACAGAGATCATGCCCATGATCTAGTCTTCATCACCCGCCAGGTGGAGACAATACTTACAGAATCCCTGATATAGAAGGTCATCTGCAACAAGAGGGAATAAACCCTGAGTACGAGAATGTACTCAGCTAGACTTACCCGTCGGAAACCAAAACAAATGACACCAAGGATTATGCAAAGCTTAATTTAGTGGATCTGGCTGACACTTTCTTTTTGCGGAAAAGCATAAGTAATAATGATCAACTCTTAACCTGAACTAGCAGTGACTTTTAGCCATTAACCTGTCATCTATATTAGCACCTGTACTAAGCAATCATTTTATTAGGGTGCAAACATTAATAACCATATCAGGAATAAATCATGGCAACATTATCATCATCATCCATTTTACCATATCGTTAAGTTAATTGAATCTACGTTGCCGCTGCTCAGTCAAGTTCTCACTATCCGGGAGAGACGGCGATTTAAATCGATTCCTATCCAGCTGGAGGGGTATTCCTAACACAAACCCTGCTTCCCCCGTCAGGGTCGCAAACGAGTCACCTTTAGTACAACTTAGGAGAAAAATAAAAGAAAAGACGTGGGTCCGGGCCACCTTGCATTCTCAGAGAACCACTCTGCCAGGAAGTGTAGGATTTTAAGCACCTAACTCCCCTTGGACTTATGCCAATGGCTCTCCGCACATCCTTACTTCCTCCAAAATGCATCCAACCCGCACAGATCCTGGTCTGAGTTGAGCTACTTGGCTTCACGGTCGGAATGACTTATCCGGCCAGCTAAGTGCTAGGCTGCGTTCAACATGACATGAGGATGTATAGCGTATCAGTCCTTAAACCACACAGACGGAGTCACTATGTTCAAACCTACACAAGACTCCACCCGGTCTTAATTCATTATTCATATGGTTCTTTTCCACAATAGCAAATATAGCCAACCGTGATCCACCTCATCCTAAAGCTCACAGGTGACAGAAAATCACCTGACTTCTACCGCACTAAACATGGCTAAGCATTTAACCCATTCCTGAACTTAAATAGATTCCAGTGCGATATCTGGACAAGGATGGATATATAATGCAACAATTGGTTCCAACCAATTCCTACACTTAATGCATCATCAATGAATAAAAGGTACTCAATGTATTTGTAAAAACATGGGAGGCTTAATATGCTCCGGGGCTTGCCTTTCAGGAAAGAGGAAGGCTGGTGGTCAGGGCACTCGGGCAACTCCTCCGCGGCGGCTGCTTCATCGGCTTCCTGCACCTCGGGCTCCTCCTCCTGGTTGGCTCCCTCGAACTCCAGCAACGTCACTCCCTCCGGCACACCTATTGCATGAATGCGCAAGATAAATATCATGGATGCACATGAACGAAGTCAAGGATGCTCGGGGAATGCACATGTTCACTGTAGTCTGCATATTCCACTTAAGCTCCATTCAAATCACTTTACTTACCAAGTTTATACAACCTAATGTATAATTGCTCATCTTCAGTTAATGACCTAGCACCTGCACCTAAGCATGTTCTCAAGTTAGGCTAGCCCTTAAACAACCAACGAGGGCGTGGCAACGAAGCATACACTCAAGCATTTGTATTTCAGCAAAATGAAAACTATATAACGGTACAGTAAACTAGCCATAACTGGAGATTTATAAATCCCAATGACATGCAACAAGACAATTTGGAAAGCTTATGAAATTGTCTACAATTCATTTTCAGACCTCTAAGCATTATTCTAACCTTTACCAGGACGAATTCCTCAATCAACAGAACTCTGTTCTCACAAGACAGAAAGTAGGCAAAACTGGAACCTAACTTTAAACAGCTGTAGTTCCTAAACTACTAGGCCAAATGCCATCAAATTTTGACAGGAGCTAGATACATAAATTATCTACAACTTTTGTATTCATTACATTCACATCCAACCAAATTATCATGGGGAACATTATAAAGTCCCCAGATCTATCCAGAGGGACATAATGCCAACAAAATAATAATTAACTTATGATGTAAACACATAATTGGACAAAACTAACTCTACTCACTTATTACACATATCACAAGAACACCAGAAAGTAGGGTGTTCCTCACCAAAACATTTAATTAATTAGAGGAAATGGTAAACATATATGAAAACTACACCATTAAATCTACAAAAATTACAGTGGATACTACATGATCTAAGTAGACCACTATAAAAATTTCACACCATTTGATCAAGTATAACAGCCTACACCAAAATGATAAGACATAATGGCTTAAAATGACATAATTAGGAAACCTTAGTGAAAAGTGTCAAGCAACAGATTTCATATTTTTCCTAGCATCCATAAGGTACTAGGATACTCCCCACAAAGTTTTATGGTCATAGGATTCCTAGATAATTTACAAAACTTCACACAAGTATTAATCAAAGATAAAAGAAAAATCTATAACTCAAAAACCATACATGCAATGGCTCTCAAATTTTTACCATAGCTTCTACTAAGCAAGAATAGCTTACCCACAAAATTTCATAATTTTTGGATCATAGAAACTCAAGATATAATTTAAACAAGTTTGCATGCATTTGAAAACACATTTCAAGTTCCTATTTAATTCATCCAAAATTTCTACATCATGTGCTCATGTCATATTTTTCTTAAATACTAGACTTCATTGTGATTCTACCAAAATTAGAATCACTCCATTTGGATCTACCAATTTGGAGATACAAAATTCACAAAACAGCATTCAAAACTGCAATTTTGAACTATCCTACAACTAAACGGTCACTGACGCGTGGGACCCGCGTGTCAACGGGCCCGCTGGTCAGCGACACAGAACAGGGGAGACGGCACGCGACGGCGCGGCGGTGGTCTAGCTCCCCGACGGCGAGGACTCCGGTGACATCAAGGACACCTACGTGATCTCCGTGATGAGGTGAGTCGATTGGTGCTACCGGCAAGACTCAAGGTTCATCAGAGATGGCTCGTCGCAAGTGAAGGCGGCACGACAGAGCTCCGGCGCGAGGCGCCGACGATGGCGAGCCCTTACTGCCTCATCCGAGCTCGGTATGAGCTCCACGAGGTCACTATGGTGCTACGGCGAAGCTCACACACACGCTAGCGAGGCACGAGGTGGTCGGAGGTGAGCTAGCCATGTGAGGTCACCGGCGGCGACCATGGCACGGTGGTGCGCGGCCGTGTTCCGGCTCAGCCGGACCGGCATTGTCGGTAACATCTTCACTAGAGCAACTACACATATGGAGAAGACGAGACGAAAGCTAGGGAAGGACAAGAGGGTCTCGGTGGTGGTTGGCCGCGGCGAGCTCCGCTCCGGCGAGGCGCGGCCATGGAGACGATGACGGAAAAATGGCCACTGGCCCTCACCTAAGGCATGGATGGCTCGACTAGGCGGTCGATGAGGTAGAGGAGGACACGGTGGAGCTGTGGTCGAGCTGAGGTTCGCGTTTTTGCAGCGGCGATGGAGCTAGGCGACGGCGGAGCTGCTCGGCAATGGTGGAGCCGGCGGTGCTCGGTTGCGGCGCGCGGTGGAGGCGAAGGAAATGAAAATTGAACTGGCGAGCTGAAAGGCAGCAGGGCATGGCTTTTGCTGGGGACAGCGGGCAGCGGCGTCAGGCCAGCCACAGCGCATGGCTTGCATGGTCAGGCAACCGATGACGCACGGCGCCACGCGGCCATCAAGTTCTGAACCGGCCAGTGCACTTTAGCTGTGTTTCAGAGTTCCTTCGACGCCTGATAGCGATATTTGATGGTGCTTGATCTCTTAAACCGTGACGAATCAGTGAAAACCATATACATGAAAGTTGTAAAGCTATGATAGGGCTACAACAATGCTTCAGAAATCACCAGCTAAAACTCAAAGGATCACGAGTTATATCAAGCCAAAGTCAGCTCGATCAAACTGACATTGCATTTAGGACTTAGAAATTTTTCTAAGTGTTGAATCAGCCCTCAACACTGACTTGTGGGCCCTTTTTGAGCATGTTGTGCACATTTTCATGACTTGGCTTCTAAATAAAGTTTGTTCCTTATAAAATTTGCTACAACTTTGCTTTAGATTGCTCAAACATGCAAACAATCTAAGCTACACTTTTTAATCAGTCAAACAAAAGAGTTCAAGAGTCAAAACAGGTCAAACCACTATTTGAAATCATAATTAGGCAACATGATCAATATGAACAATGTTTCAAATGACATTCTAGGTGTCACTAAGTTGTCCAAGAGAATTATTAGCCACACCACACCTTGGTCACACAAGAATCAAGCATTGTATGTACTAAAACAATGAAAAACACATGAAATGTTACATTTGTTTCATAGTCATGTTGCACATGTTTCATGATCTTGTTGCATGGTACTAACTAGCTTTGTTTCACTAAAGTGAGTTGCACATGTAGCACTTAAGTGTTGCACACTATTCATTTCATAAAAGAAACAACACACATGAAATATGCAACATGTTGCAATGTTTCAAAATTATGTTTCATGTGATATAAGCTTATGAATGGATGAATGATGCTCATATTCATAAAATGCAAGTGTAATGTGAAAGCCAAACACCAGGGGTGTTATAGCCCTCCCCCTTATAAAAATCTCGTCCCGAGATTTGAAAAGTGTACCATTGTTGATAGAATTCCTTATAACCGTCTCTCAAATAATCTTCTCTTTCCCACGTTGCATCGCGTTCGCTACCCTGATTACTCCACATGACTTTGTAAAACTTGACCACCCGACTCCGAGTCACTCGCTCATGAGTGTCAATCACTTGGACTGGCTTTTCTTCAAAGGTTAAATCTGATTTTAACTCGATATCCCCCAATGGAACTCTCTCTTCAGGGACGCGAAGACATTTCTTCAATTGGGATACATGAAAGACATTGAAGATAGCACTCATCTCAGGAGGTAATTGAATCTTGTACGCCACCTTACCACTTTGTCCAATGATTTCAAACGGACCAACATATCTTGGCGCAAGCTTTCGCTTCACACCAAAGCATTGGACACTCTTCATGGGTGAGACTTTCAGATAAACAAAGTCTCCAACTTCAAACTAAATAGGTTTCTACATCGATCAGCATAACTTTTCTGCCTAGCTTGAGCTGTGGCCATGTGGGTTTGGATAGTACAGACTTGTTCTTCGGCTTCTTGAACAAAATCAATTCCATAATACCTTCTTTCACTGGCTTCTACCCAATTCAACGGGGTTCTACACTTTCAGCCATACAAAGCTTCAAACGGTGCCATCTTGATGCTCTCTAGATAACTATTATTGTATGAGAATTCAGCTAGGGGCAACCATTTTTCCCATGAGCCCTTAGCCGAGATGACACATGCTCTCAACATATCTTCTAAGATTTGATTAACTCATTCAGTTTGTCCATTGGTTTGCGGATGATAGGCAGAACTTCTTACTAACTTAGTTCCTAATAATCCGTGTAAGTGCTCCCAAAAGCAAACAGAGAACTGTGGTCCTCTATCCAAGACAATAGTACGAGGGATCCCATGAAGTCGGACTATCTGATTAAAGTACAACTCCGCATAGTCGGTTGGACGGAAATCTATGCGGACAGGAATGAAGTGTGCAGACTTGGTCAGACGGTCTACAATCATCCAAATAGAGTTAAAATTCCTCTGAGTAGTAGCGAGTCCAACTATAAAATCCATACTTACCTCCTCCCATTTCCAACCTAGAATAGAGAGTGGCTGAAGTAATCCCGCTTTGATGTGCACAACTTTGACTCGACAACAAGTGTCACACCTAGCCACATAAGTGACTATCTCTTTCTTCATTTTGGTCCACCAAAATCGAGGCTTCAAATCGTGATACATTTTGCTACTACCAGGATGAATAGATAATTTAGAGGAATGGGCTTCGGATATGATTTGATTTCTAAGCTCTCTATCCTTGGAAACCACCAACCTATCCTTGAACCATAACACGCCATCCTCATCTACTCGAAAATGTTTGGTTTCTTGCTCTTTCATCTTGCGCTTGATGTGGAACACACCTAGATCCGTCTTTTGTAGCTCAATAATTTGACTCTATAGAGTACAACTGACAGTGATGTTGTATAGGACTACAGGATGAAGGAGTTTTGACAAATGGACATCACTTTCAATCAAAGAGTGGCAATGAGATTTCCTGCTTAAGGCATCCGCTACAACATTTGCCTTGCCAGGGTGATAGTGCACTTAGAGGTTATAATCCTTGATTAACTCGAGCCATCTTCTCTGACGCATATTCAACTCTAGTTGAGTGAAGATGTACTTGAGACTTTTATGATCAGTATAGATGTTACACACATTGCCGAGCAAACAATGTCTCTAGGCCTTCAAAGCATGAACAACAGCAGCGAGTTCCAAGTCATGCGTTGGATAATTCACTTCATGCTTCCGAAGTTGGTGAGAGGTATAAGCAATGACTCTACCCTCTTGCATAAGAACACCTCCTGACCCAATACCTGATGCATCGTAGAACACATCAAAAGGTTTCTTGATATCTAGTTGTGCCAAAACCGGAGCTAAAGTTAGAAGAGTTCGCAAGGTATGGAAAGCCGCATCACACTCGAGAGTCCAGACAAACTTCATGTCTTTTTGCAGCAACTGAGTCATAGGCTTGGCTATTTTAGAGAAATCTAGGATGAAGCGACGATAATAGCCAGCCAACCCCAGAAAACTCCGAACCTCGTGCACCGAGATTGGAGCCTTCCAGTTCAACACTTCTTGCACCTTGGTGGGATCAACCATAATTCCACCATCGGACAACATGTGTCCAAGAAAAGGTACCTCACGAAGCCAAAATTCACATTTCCTGAACTTTGCATACAGCTGGTGTTCCCGCAATCTAGTGAGAACAACTCGCAAATGTTCAACGTGATCTTATTCATTCTCAGAATAGACCAAGATATCATCTATAAATACCACCACAAATTTGTTCAACTCGGGCATAAACATCGAATTCATCAGATACATAAAATGTGCGGGAGCATTGGTCAATCCAAAAGACATAACAAGGTACTCATACAGACCATATCTTGTAGATAATGCAGTTTTTGGGACATCCTCAGGCTGAATCTTGATTTGATGATAACCAGATCTCAAATCAATCTTGGAAAAGACTTTTGCTTTAGACAACTGATCAAATAAGATATCTATGCGTGGCAGAGGGTACTTATTCTTGATTGTAACTGCATTCAAGGGTCTATAATCTACACACATGCATAGGGATTGATCCTTCTTCTTCACAAAGATAGCTGGGCACCCCCACGGAGATGAACTAGGACGGATAAGGCCTTTCTTTAGAAGTTCATTCAATTGGGTCTTAAGTTCGGCTAGTTCATTGGGAGCCATTCTATATGGCCTTCTAGAGATGGGCGCTGTACCAGGAAGCAACTCTATCTTGAACTCCACTTCTCGATCCGAGGGCAATCCAGGCAAATCGTCGGGAAAAACATCCAGAAAGTCACACACGATAGGGATATCTGCTAGAGACTTTGCTTGCACCACATTAGTCGTGCAAGAAAAATTGATGTCCCTGGGTAACTGTACTAGAAAACCCTCCTGATTACTAGGATCTCTAAGCATGACTACCCTAGTCGATGTATCAATAAGCACTCCATGACTACTCATCCAGTTCATTCCCAATATCACATCGATACCTAGCTCCGGCAAAACTACCAGATCAACCCGATAACTCCGCCCCTCTATCTCAAATTGTACGTCCCCAACTACTAGCTTGGTTGGAATAGTACCACTAGCAGCCCTAATACAATAACCCTCTCCCTCAATAGTGTATGTTTTCTGCACAAACTTGGATGCAAATGCTGGATTAATAAAAGAATGCGAAGCACCCGAATCAAATAGTACAACTACGGGGTGTTGATCAACCAAAAACTTACCAGCAGTTACTACCTCTCCTGAAGGAATATCAGTAATATTAGTGTGGTTCACCTACCTCTAATGGCCACCTTGGTAGTTATTCTTCTTAGGGTAAGGACACTTCCATGCCCAGTGACCGGTCTTGTTACAATTCCAGCATGGCATGTTGCTTGGCGACACATTAGAACTACCTTGACTGGTAGTGCCCTTGGGAAGAGCAATAGTAAACGCCTTGCGAAACCTAGTCTTGCCTGGATTTTTCTTCATCGGTGGGTGGAACTTAGCGGCTGATGCTGGAGGGCAGACTGGAGCCCTTGGTGCGATGGAAGCCTTAGATTGTGAGGCACCCGCCTCGTAGGCCCTCTTACGACTTTTTGAAGTAGCATACACAGCATTATTGTTCTCTTGCGATAAAGCATCACTCACAAACTCATTAAAAAGAGCACACTTGCAATTTCCCATGGTCTTCATCAATTTGGGGCTAAGTCCCCGCTTGAAACTAGCAATCTTTTTGGCATCAGTGTCCACAAACTCGGTAGCATACCTTGCAAGGTTGTTGAAAGCCTGCAGGTATTCATTCAAGCTCTTGTTCCCCTGGGTCAGCTTCATGAACTCTGTATGCTTGATTGCCATGAGACCCGGAGGAATATAATTTCCCCTGAAAGCAGACTTGAACTGATCCCAAGTGATTTGAGCATTAGCAGGCATAGTGGACCGATAATGACTCCACCAAATACCAGCTGACCCATGCAGTTGGTGAGAGGCATACTCAGACTTCAGCACCTCAGTCAAGCGGAGCAGACAGAACTTCTGTTCGAGAGTGTTCAACCACTCATAAGCTTGTAGGGGCTCCTTAGCCTCCTTGAAGCTTAGGGGTTTCATGTCAAGGAAATCCTTGAAGTCACTGTATTGATTTGGTTCCGGTCCTTGACGTGCTCCACGACCATCCCGATTTGTAATTGTGCGGAGAGCCTCAGCCATAGTGCGCTGTCCTTCCACAAGCATTGCCATCAATTCCGTTGGTGTGGGTGGTGGTGGCAGTGGAAGGTCATCATCATCACTAGCCGCACCAGTGGAACGAGTACGAGGCATCTGCAACAATGCGCAACCAGTAATTATTGATGATGTTAGCACATTAGAGAGGAACAATGTAATTGTGCCAAACTGAATTTACTGATGAGAATGAAAACTTCATACAATAAACAGAGGCAATAATTCATTCTCCAATCCCCCACATCATCAATTAGATTACTAGCGCCATACGCAGTGCATTCCAACATGACAAGTTTTAAACTTAACCATCATGATACGCATCCCGAAGGGAGCAAATTAAAGTACATTACATGCCAAGTTCGAATTAAAAAGGTACATCCAACATCAGTCATCGTACTTAAGTCCATTACATCAATGACTGCAAAAGCTTAAACTAGTGAGACTTGCTAACTAACTACTCATCGAAGTGATCGCTGTCCACATCAGAGACACCTTGGACTTCTTCTGGGTCTTCCTCTTCTTCTACATCTGTAGGATCAGCTGCATTGTCATCCATCTGCACGTCCTCTTCTTCCTCATTGGCCTCAATCACTTGAGGTCCACCCACATTAGGATACCTCGATATGGGATGAGAAATAGGAAATAGACGGTTGTTCAGTTGATGGTGCTCAACCTGAAGCTCTTCAAGCTGTTCTTGGAGTGCTTGCTCCCTTTGAAAGGCATTGTGGTTAGCCAAAATCCAACCCCGACGTCTTTCTTCTGCTAACTCTAAAGCTGCATCTCGGTGATGGGTCACACGATCCAACTCTTGTGCTGCCTCATCTCTCCCAATAGTGAGGTTCATTAGCTGGTTATGAAGCTCATCCCTCTCGCGTGTTGTTTGACCCCACTGTTGCATGCAATAATTTGCAATACCGCGAATCTCATCAACTTCTTGCTGAGCTCTCCCACATGCATCCGCCCTACGGCAATACTTGCGGGCATGCAACCTGAACTTGTGCTGGGCTGCCATTGCCTTGCCAGCTTCATCTAGCACACTAGAAAGGGTGTTTTGTCTGACTCGACAAAGCTTCAAGACTACCATCATAGCACTCATTCTAGCATTGTCGCTCTGCACATGTTCTCCACGGCCTCGAACCAAGGCCTGGCCAATGTCCTGAGTCCACTCAGCCTCAGTAGGAGCCACTCGGGGAATGGATACAGCAGGTCCACCCACTAACTCATCCCCGAAGTTCTGTGCTATATCCATCAGCACATCAAGGGCAGCAACCTGAGTGGCTTCCCATGGGCTTTGCCCATCAGTCTCAATGCTCCACCCATGCCACAATGGTCTTGTGGGGTTTTGCGGCACTATAAAGGTCACGACATACCATGGTACATCTCCCAATGGTACCGCCTACCTCCATGTGTAGCTGGGTGCCTCCGGGTACCCAACTGAACTGAGCACCCTCTAGAGCAAGGTGAGAGTACCGAACTAGTCCAAAAAGGTGCTGCTACTAGTAGGAAACACGGGCACGGCCATCTGTATCAAAAAGGGATGCAACTCACATGAGAGGATTATTTTGCTGAGAGTTTGCACTTAATACTTGGGATAAGCAATTATAAGGGAGGGAGTAATGCAATATGAATGACATGAGTGAATATGATGCATGCTTGTTCTGTACGTCCTCACAAACCTAAGAAAAGTTAAGTTTTAGCGGAATATACGGTGGCATACATACGTTCTCTCAATTAGCAGTAACTAGTCGATCTACACGGTGCGTTGTTAGCGTACCTACAGAGAACTTCATTGCAGCCCAACCCAACAAGATATAATGATAATAACACAAGTAGTAACTAAGATACTCTCCATATATACATCCCCAGATATATATACTTCGGTACCCAAACTACCCAACAAATGTACCCATAATTAAGTACCTTCATATATACATGTATGCAACATGTAAATACTCCAGTAACCACAACTAGCTCTCCCCTAGACCGATGGTTGGACGGTCATGCTCTCGCAACTCACACTTACCTTGGCGCAGAGGCAATTGATCCATACATTACCATTTAAACGAATGGCACCCATGCAATATCACGCCGCATGGACGACGAAAATAGAAACAATCAATTTCCCCCAAGTTAGTAATTATATATAAGCCACCTAGAAGTCCTTAAGTGGGCTACAAGGGATGTGATCACCAGTACACCATAAAATTTTTGATTTTTGAACACTTATATATAACTATAAGTTGGAAAACCGTTTTCACAACAAAAGCTTTTGTTTTAAATAGCTGTAAGACATGTTTAATGTTGAATCTAGCTCTGATGCCAGTTGTCACAGAACCGACCAATTTATAAGAGCACAAGTACAAAAACAATCGCCGAAATGATCAAATTCTCGAACTTGAGCCCATATAAACCCGGTAGTCGACTGAAATCTCGAAGGATTTCAAACCAACTTGCATACAACCAAGATCATAGTAATTCAACATAACATATCATACGTTACAACATTTCGCAGATGTTTGCAAATATATTACATCCTCACAGAGTCATCGTTATTACAAAACAAGTCTTGTAAAATACGCGGAAGCAAATAGTTTAACTTACACACCCAAGTTCAAATACAAATACTGGTTTGCTAATCACAACCCACAAAAGCATCTAGATAAGAGAAACAGAGATCATGCCCATGATCTAGTCTTCATCACCCACCGGGTGGAGACAATACTTACAGAATCCCTAATATAGAAGGTCATCTGCAACAGGAGGGAATAAACCCTGAGTATGAGAATGTACTCAGCTAGACTTACCCGTCGGAAACCAAAACAAATGACACCAAGGATTATGCAAAGCTTAATTTAGTGGATCTGGCTGACACTTTCTTTTTGCGGAAAAGCATAAGTAATAATGATCAACTCTTAACCTGAACTAGCAGTGACTTTTAGACATTAACCTGTCATCTATATTAGCACTTGTACTAAGCAATCATTTTATTAGGGTGCAAACATTAATAACCATATCAGGTATAAATCGTGGCAACATTATCATCATCATCCATTTAACCATATCGTTAAGTTAATTGAATCTATGTTGCCGCTGCTCAGTCAAGTTCTCACTATCCGGGAGAGACGGCAATTCGAATCGATTCCTATCCAGCTAGAGGGGTATTCCTAACACAAACCCTGCTTCCCCCGTCAGGGTCGCAAACGAGTCACCTTTGGTACAACTCAGGAGAAAAATAAAAGAAAAGACGTGGGTCCGGGCTGCCCTGCATTCTCAGAGAACCACTCTGCCAAGAAATGCAGGATTTTAAGCACCTGACTCCTCTTGGACTTATGCCAATGGCCCTTCACACATCCTTACTTCCTCCAAAATGCATCCAACCCCCACGGATCCCGACCTAAGTTGAGCTACTCGGCTTTGCGGTCAGAACGACTTATCCAGCCAGCTAAGTGCTAGGCTATGTTCAACATGACATGAGGACGTACAGCGTATCGGTCCTTAAACGACGCAGATGGAGTCACTATGTTCAAACCTACACAAGACTCTGCCTGGTCTTAATTCATTATTCACATGGTTCTTTTCCACGATAGCAAATATAGCCAACCGTGATCCACCTCATCCTAAAGCTCGCAGGTGACAGGAAATCATTAGACTTCTACCGCTGTAAACATGGCTAAGCATTTCACCCATTCCTAAACTTAAATAGGATTCCAGTGCGATATCTGGACAACGATGGATATATAATGCAACAATTGGTTCCAACCAATTCCTATACTTAATGCATCATCAACGAATAAAAGGTACTCAATGTATTTGTAAAAACATGTGAGGCTTAATATGCTCCGGGGCTTGCCTTTCAGGAAAGAAGAAGGCTGGTGGTCAGGGCACTCGGGCAACTCCTCCGCGGCCGCTGCTTCGTCGGCTTCCTGCACCTCGGGCTCCTCCTCCTGGTTGGCTCCCTCGAACTCCAGCAACGTCACTCCCTCCGGCACACCTATTGCATGAATGCGCAAGATAAATATCATGGATGCACATGAACGAAGTCAAGGATGCTTGGGGAATGCACATGTTCACTGCAGTCTGCAAATTCCACTTAAGCTCTATTCAAATCACTTTACTTACCAAATTTATACAACCTAATGTATAATTGCTCATCTTTAGTTAATGACCTAGCACCTGCACCTAAGCATGTTCTCAAGTTAGGCTAGCCCTTAAACAATCAATGAGGGCGTGGCAACGAAGCATACACTCAAGCATTTGTATTTCAGCAAAATGGATACTATATAGCAGTACAGTAAACTGGCCATAACTGGAGATTTGTAAATCCAAATAACATGCAACAAGACAATTTGGAAAGCTTATGAAATTATCTACAATTCATTTTCAGACCTCTAAGCATGATTCCAACCTTTACCAGGTCGAATTCCTCAATCAACAGAACTCTATTCTCACAAGACAGAGAGTAGGCAAAACTAGAACCTAACTTTAAACAGCTGTAGTTCCTAAACTACTAGGCCAAATGCCATCAAATTTTGACAGGAGCTAGATATATAAATTATCTACAACTTTTGTTTTCATCACATTCACATCTAACCAAATTATCATGGGGAACATTATAAAGTCCCAGATCTATCCAGAGGGACGTAATGCCAACAAAATAATTATTAACTTATGATGTAAACACATAATTAGACAAAACTAACTCTACTCACTTATTACACATATCACACGAACACCAGAAAGTAGGGTGTTCCTAACCAAAACATTTCTTTTAATACCTTTCTTAATTTATTTAATTAATTAGAGGAAATGGTAAACATATATGAAAACTACACCATTAAATCTACAAAAATTACAGTAGATACTACATGCTCTAAGTAGACCACTATAAACATTTCACACCATTTGAGCAAGTATAACAGCCTACACAAAAATGATAAGACATAATGGCTTAAAATAACATAATTAGGAAACCTTAGTGAAAAGTGTCAAGCAACAGATTTGATATTTTTCCTAGCATCCATAAGGTACTAGGATGCTCCCCACAAAGTTTCATGGTCATAGGATTCCTAGATAATTTACAAAAATTCACACAAGTATTAATCAAAGATAAAAGAAAAATCTATAACTCAAAAACCCTACATGCAATGACTCTCAAATTTTTACCATAGCTTCTACTAAGCAAGAATAGCTTACCCACAAAATTTCATAATTTTTGGATCACAGAAACTCAAGATATAATTTAAACAAGTTTGCATGCATTTAAAAACACATTTCAAGTTCCTATTTAATTCATCCAAAATTTCTACATCATGTGCTCATGTCATATTTTTATTAAATACTAGACTTCACTGTGATTCTACCAAAATTAGAATCACTCCATTTGGATCTACCAATTTGGAGATACAAAATTCACAAAATAGCATTCAAAACTACAATTTTGAACTATCCTACAGCTAAACGGTCACTGACGCGTGGGACCCGCGTGTCAGCCGGGCCCGCTGGTCAGCGACACAGAACAGGGGAGACGGCACGTGACGGTGCGGTGGTGGTCTAGCTCGCCGACGGCGAGGACTCCGGCGACACCGAGGACACCTACGTGATCTCCGTGATGAGGTGAGTCGATTGGTGCTACCGGCAAGACTCAAGGTTCATCGGAGACGGCTCATCGCCGGTGAAGGCGGCACGGTAGAGCTCCGGCATGAGGCGCCGATGACGGAGAGCCCTTGCTGCCTCATCCGAGCTCAGTATGAGCTCCACGAGGTCACTACGGTGCTACGATGGAGCTAACACACACGCTAGCGAGGCACGGGGTGGTCGGAGGCGAGCTGGCCACGTGAGGTCACCGACGGCGACCATGGCACGGCGGTGCACGGCCGTGTTCCGGCTCGGCCAGACCGGCATTGTCAGTAACATCTTCACTAGAGCAACTACACATGATGGAGAAGACGAGACGAAAGCTAGGGAAGGACGAGAGGATCTTGGTGGTGGTTGGCCGCGGCGAGCTCTGCTCCGGCGAGGCACGGCCATGGAGACGGCGACAGAAAAACAGCCCCTGGCCCTCACCTAAGGCATGGATGGCTCGGCTAGGCGGTCGACGAGGTAGAGGAGGACACGGCAGAGCTATGGTCGAGCTGTGGTTCGCGTTTTTGCGGCGGCGATGGAGCTAGGCGATGGCGGAGCTACTCGGCAATGGTGGAGCCGGCGGTGCTCGGTTGCGGTGCGTGGTGGAGGCGAAGGAAATGAAAATTGAACTGGCGAGCTGAAAGGCAGCAGGGCATGGCTTTTGCTGGGGAGAGCGGGCAGCGGCGTCAGGCCAGCCACAACGCGTGGCTTGCGTGGTCAGGCGGCCGATGACGCACGGCGCCATGCGGCCATCAAGTTCTGAACCGGCCAGTGCACTTTAGCTGCGTTTCAGAGTTCCTTCGACGCCTGACAACGATATTTGATGGTGCTTGATCTCTTAAACCGTGATGAATCAGTGAAAACCATATACATGAAAGTTGTAAAGCTATGATAGGGCTACAACAATGCTTCAGAAATCACCAGCTAAAACTCAAAGGATCACGAGTTATATCAAGCCAAAGTCAGCTCGATCAAACTGACATTGCATTTAGGATAGAAATTTTTCTAAGTGTTGAATCAGCCCTCAACACTGACTTGTGAGCCCTTTTTGAGCATGTTGTGCACATTTTCATGACTTAGCTTCTAAACAAAGTTTGTTCCTTATAAAATTTACTACAACTTTGCTTTAGATTGCTTAGACATGGAAACACTCTAAGCTACACTTTTTAATCAGTCAAACAAAAGAGTTTAGGAGTCAAAACAGGTCAAACCACTATTTGAAATCATAATTAGGCAACATGATCAATATGAACAATGTTCCAAATAACATTCTAGGTGTCACTAAGTTGTTCAAGAGAATTATTAGCCACACCACACCTTAGTCACACAAGAATCAAGCATTGTATGTACTGGAACAATGAAAAACACATGAAATGTTACATTTGTTTCATAGTCATGTTGCACATGTTTCATGATCTTGTTGCATGGTACTAACTAGCTTTGTTTCACTAAAGTGAGTTGCACATGTTGCACTTAAGTGTTGCACACTATTCATTTCATAAAAGAAACAACACACATGAAATATGCAACATGTTGCAATGTTTTGAAATCATGTTTCATGTGATATAAGCTTATGGATGGATGAATGATGCACATGTTCATGAAATACAAGTGCAATGTGGAAGCCAAACACCAGGGGTGTTACAATTTGTACCCCTAGTAAGAATATAACATGAATCAAGCTTTATGAAGGATACATTAGCATTTTTACTCTTGTTTTTGCATTCTTGCTCTTTATGACCCACTTGCTTGCAACTATTGCAAAACCGACCATTGTTCTTCACAAAACTAGTCTTGTAAGGAGCAAAGGCCGCTTTGCCTTTCTTGGGGTTATAGCCCAATCCCTCTTTGTAGAGAGAAGCTCTTTGGCTACCCAAGCACATAAGCAAGCGGTCCTCACCACCATAAGCTTTAGCTAAGGTGTGAGTGAGCTTATTAACCTCCTTCTTAAGGTTCTCATTCTCAACCACTAGTGAGGTGTCACAAGTGAGACCATCACTACTAGATGAGGTAGAAGTGGAAGTGCTACAAGAAGGGTTAGTGGGAGCAACAATGATAGGCATAGATAGTGATTCATCAATTATATCACAAGTTAAACCTACATTGCAAGTTTCAACATGCTTCTTTTTATTTTGGTCATCAAGCAAAGATGAATGAGCCTTTTCAAGCTTTTTGTGAGCCTTGCCAAGCTTCTCATGGGCTTCCTCTAGCCTCTTATGAGATGCATTGAGCTCATCAAAGGCTTGCTTAAGGTCTTTTAGTTCCTTACACAAGCTTTTGCATTCCCTTCTCTTGATGTCAAAGTGTTCTCTAGCATCCTCTAGCATGTCAAATAGTTCATCTTTAGTGGGTTCATCATTATCACTATCACTATCATTTTAATTTTCATGTTCATTTTCATCATCATGTTCTTCATCACTTTCATTATCACAAGATTGTACCTTAGTGGCCTTAGCCATGAAGCATGATGAAGATTCAAAGAGAGAAGGCTTCTCATTAATAGCAATGCTTGCAAGAACCTTCTTCTTGGTGGTCTTGTGATCATCACTATCATCATCATCATCACTTGAGGAAGCATCACTATCCCAAGTAACTACATATGAACCACCCTTCTTTTTCTTGAAGGCCATCTTGTCCTTCTTCTCTTTCTTTTCCTTCTTGTCCTTCTTCTTGTTCTTCTTGTTGTCATCATCATTATCGCTATTGTATGGGCATTGAGCAACAAGATGATCTTTGCTTCCACACTTGAAGCACCTTCTTGACTCTTCTTTGTTCTTGGATGAAGACTTCTTCCTTCTAGCATGGTAGCCCTTCTTCATCATGAACTTGCCAAATCTCTTAACAAATAGAGCCATCTTCTCATCATCATCATCATCCCAAGATTCATCTTTTTCACTTGATGTTTCTTGCTTAGCTTTGCCCTTGGATGATGTGGCCTTGAATGCCACACTCTTCTTCTTCTCATCTTTCTTCTCCTTCTTTTCTTCCTTCTCATCTTCATCTCTATATGTATCACCGGTCATGATGTCTCCCAACACTTGGTTTGGTGTCATGGTGTCCAAACCACTCCTTACTAGAATAGTGACCAATGTGCCAAATCTTAAAGGTAAGCATCTCAAGAACTTGTGGGAGAAGTCCTTATCCTTCACCTCTTCTCCAAGTGCTTTGAGATCATTGATAAGCACTTGAAGCCTATGAAACATCTCTGGCACACTCTCATCCTCCTTCATCTTGAAGCTTGCAAACTTCTCCTTGAGAATGTAAGCCTTTGCACCCTTCACGGCTTGAGTACCCTCGAATGATTCTTCCAACTTCTTCCATGTCTCATGAGCCATCTCGATATTCTTGATTTGCTCAAATGTTCTTTCATCAATTGCATCATGAATAGCACTTAGAGCAATGTCATTGTTTTGGAGAAGCACTTCTTCGGCCGCGGTGGGATTCTCTGGATCTTTAATCTCAATTTTGGTTTCTACCACCTTCCACACTCTTCTATTGATTGACTTGATATGTGTGGTCATCTTTGACTTCCAATATGGATAATTTGATCCATCAAATTGGGATGGCTTCTTGGTGTTATTGATTTGAGCCATTTTTACACCGAAGGTTGTTAAGCCTCAAATCACGGTGACCTCGGCTCCGATACCACTTGAAAGGTCCTAATGGCTAGAGGGGGGGTGAATAGCCTAATAAAATTTCTACAACAATACTTAACAAAATGGTTAGACAATTATGAGGCGAAGCAAGTGTTGCGCTAGCCTACTCAAAAAGCAAGCCACCTACCACAATTCTAGTTTAGATAGTATCGATTCACACAATAGCTAAGATACTACTCTATGTTAGTGTGCTCTCAAAGGCTAACTAAAGAGCCACACCAACCAAGCAAGCAAGCTCTCACAACTAGGTACACTAAAGAACTTGACAACTAGTTTGCGGTAATGTAATGAGAGTGATCAAGAAGGTTATACCGCCATGTAGATGATGGAACCAATCAATCACAAGGATGAATAACAATGAAGACCAATCACCTCAGAATCAATGATGAAGACAATGATTTTTTTACCGAGGTTCACTTGCCTGATGGCAAGCTAGTCCTCGTTGTGGTGATTCACTCACTTGGAGGTTCACGTGCTAATTGGCATCACACGTAAAACCCTCACTAGGGTGCCACACAACCAACACAAGATGAGGATCACACAAGCCACAAGCAATCCACTAGAGTACCTTTTGGCTCTCCGCCGGGGAAAGGTCAAGAACCCCTCACAATCACCATGATCGGAGCCGGAGACAATCACCACCCTCCGCTCAACGATCCTCGCTGCTCCAAGCCGTCTAGGTGGCGGCAACCACCAAGAGTAACAAGCGATATCCGCAGCGAAACACGAACACCAAGTGCCTCTAGATGCAATCACTCAAGCAATGAACTTGGATTCACTCCCAATCTCACAAAGATGATGAATCAATGATGGAGATGAGTGGGAGAGCTTTGGCTAAGCTCACAAGGTTGCTATGTCAATGAAAATGGCCAAAGATGTGAGCTACAGCCAGCCATGGGGCTTAAATAGAAGCCCCCACGAAATAGAGCCATTATACCCCTTCACTGGGCATAACGCGGGCTGATCAGACGCTCCGGTCAGTTGACCGGACACTGAGCCCCAGCGTCCGGTCGCTCGCAGTCAGCCACGTGTCTTGACTTCAACGGTCATCAGTCTTGACCGGACACTGCGTTTGAGTTGACCGGATGCTGAACACCAGCGTCCGGTCATTTACAGTAAGGTTCCAAAACCAACTTTTGCTGACCGGATGCGTCCGGTCATGCTCGACCGGACCCTTCCAGCGTCCGGTCACACTGTAACTTCTTACTGTGCTGACCGACAACACGACCGGATGTAGCTCTTCAGCGTCTGGTCGCTTAGCGACCCAGCGTCCAGTTAGTTGACCGACGCCAGCATCTTTGCGACCAACTCTATTTTACCTCTAACTTCTTTACCCTTGTTCAAATGTGCCAACCACTAAGCGTATCACCTTGTGCACATGTGTTAGCATATTTTCACAAACATTTTCAAGGGTGTTAGCATTCCACTAGATCCTAAATGCATATGCAAAGAGTTAGAGCATCTAGTGGCACTTTGATAACCGCATTCCGACATGAGTTTCACCCCTCTTAATAGTATGACTATCAAACCTAAATGTGATCACACTCTCTAAGTGTCTTGATCACCAAAACAAAATAGCTCCTATGGTTTATACCTTTGCCTTGAGCTTTTTGTTTTTTCTCTTTCTTCTTTCCAAGTCCAAGCACTTGATCATTACAATGGCATCATCATTGTCATGCTATGATCTTCGTTTGCTTCACCACTTGGAGTGTGCTACCTATCTCATGATCACTTGATAAACTAGGTTAGCACTTAGGGTTTCATCAATTCACCAAAATCAAACTAGAGCTTTTAGATAGTTGGAGGCGCACGACATTGTGAGCACTTGACGCGACGCGAGAGCGTCTGGTCGTGTCTGCACGCGTCCGGTCATCACTTAGGCTCTGGCGTGGCTGGTTTCGACCGTTAGAGATCGGTGATTGTGCTTTAAATGGGGAACACATGGATGCCATCCGTTGACCGGACGTTGGGGGCCATGCGTTCGATCACGATGACCAGTGCTCTCGGTCGCCCCGAGTTGGGCTACTCTGTGTGCCCAATGGCTCTTTTCATGGGGGCTCTCTATTTAAGCCCCTTGGCCAGCTCAAGCTCACTCTCTTAGCCATTTGCATTGACATAGCAACCTTGTGATCTTTGCCAAAGTCCTCCCACTCATCTCCATCATTGATTCATCATCTTTGTGAGATTGGGAGTGAATCCAAGTACATTGCTTGAGTGATTGCATCTAGAGGCACTTGATGTTCGTGTTTCGCTGGGGGTTTGCTTGTTTCTCTTGGTGGTTGCGGCCACCTAGACGGCTTGGTGTAGCGAAGATCATCAAGCGGAGGAAGATGATTGTCTCCGGCTCCGATCATGGTGATTGTGAGGGTTTCTTGACCTTTCCCTGATGGAGAGCCAAAAGGTACTCTAGTTGATTGCTCATGGCTTGTGTGATCCTCATCTTGTGTTGGTTGTGCGGCACTCGGTTGCGGGTTTGGCGTGTGATGCCAATTAGCGCGTGAACCTCTAAGTGAGTGAATTGCCACAATGAGGACTAGCTTGCCGGCAAGCAAGTGAACCTCGGTAAAAATTCTTGTGTCACCTTGTCCCGAGGATTTCATTGGCTATCTTGTGATTGATTGATTGGCTTCATCTTGTGATTGGCTCATACCTCGACACATAGGTATAATCATCGCCATCCTCTCTTGTATTTACATTTCTAGTGTTGCTTCACTCTTTAGTGTAGTTAGTCTTGAGAGCAAGCTTGTGTTGGGTCTAGTGGTTAGTGAGGCTCTTAAGTTAGTCTTTGAGAGCTCACTAACTTAGTGTAGTGACATAGCCTTGGTGTGCATAGAGATTATAGATACTAGAATTGTGGTAGGTGGCTTGCATTTTTAGTAGGCTAGCGCAACATTCGCTTCGCCATATATTTGTCTAACCGGTTTTATTTAATGTTGTTGTAGAAATTTTTATAGGCTATTCACCCACCCTCTAGCCATTAGGACCTTTCACATGTGTAATCAACTAGAGTTGTCTTTTGCCCTCCACCGGAGAAGGCACAAGAACCCCTCACAATCACAATGATCGGAGCCAAAGACAATCACCTTCCTCCGCTCGACAACACACCAATCACTGGACCGTCTAGGTGTCGGCAAACACCAAGAGTAACAAGATCTCCACCAGCCCAAATTGCCCAACTAGTGCCACAAGATGCTAGAACACTAAGCAATGTACTAGAGGCTCTCCAATCTCACTCAAGATGATGAAATCAAGTGTGCAAGTGAGTGGAGTGGTGTAGCTTGCTCACAATATGAAATCTCAGCACTTTGGGGTTCCAAGAGAGTGGCCATGGCCGATCAAGGGGGCTATTTATAAGCCCCACCTCGAAATAGAGCCATTACCCCTTGGAGCTAGTTTCTACGAGGGCACCAGACATGGCGGTGTCCCTCCCAACGGTCACTTTCCAACGGTCGTTGGTCACCGGACAGGGGTGGCGATGACCACTCGGCCAGCCCCCCGAAAACCCAAGTCTCTGGGAAAAAATGGCGGTGCACCGCCCTCCCCATGGCGGTGACCACCCCGGTTTACCCCACTCTTTGGATAAAAGCGGCGGTGGCACCGCCCCACCAGTGGCGGTGACCAGGCGGTGCACCGCCCTCGCCGTGGCGGTGTACATCGGACACGCCGGTGCCACCTCCTTCTCTACTGCTCTCGGTCGGGGTCAGGTGGGCACCACCCTAGGGGTGGCGATGCTAGCCCAAACACCTCCCTCTCAGCCTGGCTCAGTTGGTCACCGTCATAGGAGTGGCAGTGCACCGAGCATGGGGTGGCGGTGCCCCCAGGGCAGCACCCCGAGCCATGTTTCGCCTTCTTTTCGTCACCTCTTTTTCACCCTCTTTGCAAATGTGCTAACACTCCCAGTGTTTCACCATCACGTGCAAGTGTGTTAGCATTTTCACAATCATTTTTCAAAGGTTAATCACTTTCTCACCGATTGTGCACTAGGCCTAAAATGCATATGCAAGTTTTCCAACACCTAGTGGCACTAGATGATCGAGTTGTCCGATAAGGGCTCCTCTCTTAATAATACAACCATATATCCTAAATATGATCACACTCTCTATAGTGTCTTGATTATCGAAAACAAAATGGCCCTATTGATATCACCTTTGCCTTGAGCCTATTTTGTTTTTCTCTTTCTTCTTTTTCCAAGTTCGGAGCTTGATCATCATCACATGTCCACACCACCACCATGGACTTCATTTTATGTGGCCATCTCCATCCATGAGTTCCACCTAGCTCCTTCACTTGGGTTGGACCAACCTATCTCAAATCCACACTTAGAGCATAGAGTTAGTCCGAATAGGTTTCATCAACTAACCAAAACCAAACCAGGGCTTTCAATTATAGGGTTGCCAATTCTGTGGGGATCGATTTCCATTTTTGGTACAACTAGCATCCGGACGTCCAGATGCGGGTGTCCGTCCGGACGCAGGTCACGCTAATAACCACGCACTGCTGCTTTGTTTTGCGCTGGGTTAAAGGGCAGTGCATGTAGGACGTCATGCGAGGCATGTAGAGCGACGGAGGCTCAACATTAATTGGATGAGGGAGAAATCGAGAAGAATTAACTAAGCGCTAATTACCTCCTTACGTGTATAGCCATTGCGCACATATGCAACATCCAGATCTACTTCCCAACATTTAGATGAAACACTTGCAACATACATATGAAATAGATGAAATATTTAGAACATACACTTTGCAACATACGTGTATATATAGCCATTGCACACATATGCAACATTCAGATCTACTTTTGCAGTATGTAGATGAAACACTTGCAAAATACGTCTAAAACAGATGAAACATTTGGAACATACACTTGAAACATATAGCCATTGCAATATATGTAATATCCCGACCTACTTTTGCAACATACCTCTGAAACACCTGAGATACTGGAAACATACATTTGCAACATGCGCTTTCAGCGTAACATTTCCTTGCTACTTCGACGAATGGAGGCTCGTCGGCGCATGGAGGTCACCGATCGAGCTCGCCGGCAACACGGAGCTGGGCGGTGGCGCACAGAGGTTAGGGTGGAGGCGGCACGGGCAACAATGACGACGCAAAGAGCGGGTGGGCGTGGCAGCTATGGCGCAGAGGGTGGGTGTGGGCGCAGAGGTAGCAACGATGGCGTAGACGGCGGGTGAGGACAGCAGCGGTGGCACAGAGGGGGGGGTGGGGGGGTGGGCCGGTAGCAATGACGCTAAGCGTGGGTGGAGGTAGCAGCGGCAGCACACAAAGGAGTGGAGGCCGAGCATCTCAGGACAGGGCGTCCGTCCGTCCAGCAGACACCCACACTTTGCTTTATAAGAGATATAAATTGCAACGTTTGTATTTTCATGTTGTAGCTGCTTGCACAATCTCTCCCTCACTCCCTGTATCGGTAATGTCTAGTGGCACCGCGCGACGGGAGGGAGGGTGTTGGTCGTACTGATGACAGGTGCACATCGTGTGACATGAATCATTCGATCATTATCAGCTAGAGAACTGTCGTCCGACGCGGTGCTCCGGATAGGAACGTCTCGGTTCTAGCATTACCGTGCCATTTTGGGTAGCCAAATCGCCCATGTCTTGGCTATCAGAGCAACAATATTTCTCATGTGCATGACGTGGTAGCACCACGTTGGATAATCTTGCACGCATTAATCATTGGCTTCCAGCCTTCAAATGACCATTCTTATTAAACCATAGTGTGCATTCATTATCCGTAGGAATTTTAATCTACAGATGAAGACTCATATTGAATATATTCTCACGTCATCTTCCGTTGGAATTTTAATCTACAGATGAAGACTCATATTGAATATATTCTCACATCATCTTTTTATGCTAAGTGGGTCCTTCATATCATCATACTCACAGTTGATCTAGATTTTCAGCATGATCACAAACTAAGTGGACCCAGGTGGAAGAGATAAGGAGAGGTGAAAGAAAAAATAAAAAAATGACAAATGGGTCCCATCTATCGTCGGTGGCTCATCCCACTTTTGATGTGACAAAACAGAAAACGGATCGGTCCATCCCTCCTCGACAAAACAAAAAGTGATGTCATCCCATCCACGAAGAGAGACAGAGCCATCCAATTCCACCTTGATTCTGAACCAAACGCTACCTAAATATATATTTGTCCATGCATGGCAAAAACAGGACATGACCAAACACGCCTAGTATGCGGCATGCGGGCGATAGCGTGTAGAGGCGCTGCGACTGTGAGCAAGAGCAGCGGTAGCTAGGCTGCAAGAAGAGGCTATTTTTGTTGAAGCTGTCAAAATCTACCTATACCAGGCAACAGTTATATACGTTAGATTTTGGAGGTTTAGGCTTGGCATTGTTCTCTAATCTCTAGTACCAAAGGCTCCGAGCCTCCAACCAAACAGACCTGAAATTAGATGTGAGTCATATATGTTGGATTTTGGAGGTTTAGGCTTGGTATATCGTTCTCTAATCTATTGAGGGTATTCCATCGGTACAATGATTCAGAATTGAACATCGACATACTGAAAAAAAACACTATAATCTAAACCTACAGATAAGAATACATTAGCGTTGCAACGACTGAAAAAGATATAAATAGCACAACGAAGAACTACAATAAGAGCAAACGGATGTTGGCTCTATTTATCACTAGCACTAAATATTGGTATGCAGTAGAGGTTTTTACCTACGTGCCATTAAAAAAGATCGAAATGCCCTACGTGCCATTGAAATTTGAAAAAGTTGCTCAGTACCCTGATCCGAAGTTTCTTTTACCTGTGTGCCACTTCCGTCAATTTCGCAGTTGATTCTAACGGAGTTGGCTCCCGACTGGACTTGAAATTACTCTTTTGCCCATCACTCTTTCTGGTCAACAGCCAGCCACTTGTTCCATTCGTTCTCTGCTTCCCCCGTTCGTGCGCACGCACACGCGCAAACCCTAGGGAGCAACCAAGCGGAGCAAGCACGCGGGGGGCGCTCGCCGGCAGGCCGTCGGGCGCAGCAGAGGGCAGGGGTGGGACGGCCCGCGCCGGATTGGCGGCCGCGCGGGGGTGCTCGCCGGCCGGGGCGGCGGAGGAAGCAGGGCGGCGTTAGTTGGCAGAGTTTTGGGCGAAGTTTATGTGATGCTGACTTCCTCAGTTGGGTGAATCTGTGCTCGCATGTTGCTAGCTAATCGTCTGAGGATTGGCTGTTATTGCAATTTTCCGGAATTTCTCGATAAGGTTTCATTGCTGTCATGCAGACTGTAATTTTTCAGTTGGTAATTTTTTTAAAATACAACATCAGTGCCTTTTAGTAATCCTATGCGACTCTAACAAATGCTTATGAAAGTAGAAGCTGCAGCCACCGTTCACATTAGACAATTAAAGTGAGTAGCATGGGTTTAAATTTCAAGTACTCATCATGATGAATTGCTTGCACCACATGTCTTTTAATCAGCTAGGATAAGTTCTCTGTCTCTGTTCTATCATTGACTCACTTTTGCTATAATGGTCTTATTATGCCTGAAGTTCAAAGTGGATATTGTTGCTAATGCTAAAAGTTACTGTCTCTGCAAGTATGCTTTATCCTGTTGCTCAACCCAACATTGGTAAAACTATTGAATTGATAAATAGAATGTGTTTTATCTTCTGTATCTTGTTTAACAAATGTCTCATGTTGTCCAATATCCACAGTTGATACAACTCCGCATACACCCTTCCTTCCTTACCATGTCTTTTGCACTGAATTGAGCTTTTCTCCCCTTTGCACAGTTGCTAGAGCTGAATCGGAGGAAGATGCTGCTGCAGCTGAGGGTTGTTGAAGGGGCTGATCTAGGTATTGTGGGTGATGATACACAGGTTTCCAGTGATGGACCTTTAAGCTCTGCTCCTAGTGTAGAGACAGTAGTTGTCTTCCCCAAAAATGCTGGCAAAAGTGAGTATACTTTCAAGTAGCATCCATTATTTATCTTATAATTCACCATGGTCTCTGTATTTATCACTTGCGATAAACTCTAAACTGGACTCCATGAATACCTGCAGCATGTGATGTTCCTTTAATTATATATAGTATATCTCATGATCACAGTAACCAATAATGCCTACCTTTTTTATTTGTTGCAGTTGTACCAGCAGGTGAAGAAACTGAATTACTAGTTGGTCATCTTTATTCTCCTTATTGTTTGTCATCTTTTATTCTCCTTACTGTTCAGGTTAGGAAAGAAATTTATTCTCCTTATTGTTTGTCATCTTTTATTCTTTCTGAAGTAACTGTGGCACTTTTTGATATATACATCATCTGACCAGTTTTTTTTTGAATTAACTGTGGCACTTTTTTAAATGATATTAACAACTTTTTATCACCTGTTATATTTTTTCTACAGAATTTCTTCAATGCATCAGTTCCTATTTCTGTGCAAGCAACCTTCCCCTATAAATTCGTTGTGAGCAAGTTCTTGCAGGTGTGTTAAATTTTCTTTTACCTTTGAAACATTTCATTTCACGATATTCATGTGTCTTTTACCTTCAATGCATCAGTTTCTGTTACCATGAATATCTAATGTTTTGTGCCCTTGCAGCCTGGAGCCTATGATCTGGTTGGTTACATAGTGTATGAGATCGACCAACACCCGTACCAGAATGTATTCTACAATGGCACTGTTGAGGTCGTTGAGGCTGGAGGCTTACTCAGTGTTGAGTCTGTGTTCCTCATCACCCTTGGAATTGCACTTCTTGGTCTCTTTGGATTGTGGGCATATGGCCAGGTTCAGCAGCTCTCGAAGGTAATCCTGTATTCTAAATTTCTTAGTGTAATCTGTACCTTTCTTCAGGAAATATAAGCTGTTCAGCATTCAATAAACCATAGTGAGGTGGTAATTCAGGTTGTTTCTTTGTGATTTACCTGAATCCCAGTACATTCAATAGTCAAAAGTTTACTTGAAGGGGGTAATGTTGAATATTACTCTAGAGGTGGACTACACACCCCTACAGACTGAAATCATACACTAATGCTGAAAAGACGATTGGGCTCTAGAAAGAGTGATGGGCAAAAGAGTAATTTCAAGTCCAGTTGGAGCCAACTCCGTTAGAATCAACTGCGAAATTGACGGAAGTGGCACACAGGTAAAAGAAACTTCGGATCAGGGTACTGAGCAACTTTTTCAAATTTCAATGGCACGTAGGGCATTTCGATCTTTTTAATGGCACCTAGGTAAAAACCTCATAATCTAAACCTACAGATAAGAATACATTAGCGTTGCAACGACTGAAAAAGATATAAATAGCACAACGAAGAACTACAATAAGAGCAAACGGATGTTGGCTCTATTTATCACTAGCACTAAATATTGGTATGCAGTAGAGGTTTTTACCTACGTGCCATTAAAAAAGATCGAAATGCCCTACGTGCCATTGAAATTTGAAAAAGTTGCTCAGTACCCTGATCCGAAGTTTCTTTTACCTGTGTGCCACTTCCGTCAATTTTGCAGTTGATTCTAACGGAGTTGGCTCCCGACTGGACTTGAAATTACTCTTTTGCCCATCACTATTTCTGGTCAACAGCCAGCCACTTGTTCCATTCGTTCTCTGCTTCCCCCGTTCGTGCGCACGCACACGCGCAAACCCTAGGGAGCAACCAGGCGGAGCAAGCACGCGGGGGGGCGCTCGCCGGCAGGCCGTCGGGCGCAGCAGAGGGCAGGGGTGGGACGGCCCGCGCCGGATTGGCGGGCCGCGTGGGGGCGCTCGCCGGCCGGGGCGGCGGAGGAAGCAGGGCGGCGTTAGTTGGGCAGAGTTTTGGGCGAAGTTTATGTGATGCTGACTTCCTCAGTTGGGTGAATCTGTGCTCGCATGTTGCTAGCTAATCGTCTGAGGATTGGCTGTTATTGCAATTTTCCGGAATTTCTCGATAAGGTTTCATTGCTGTCATGCAGACTGTAATTTTTCAGTTGGTAATTTTTTAAAATACAACATCAGTGCCTTTTAGTAATCCTATGCGACTCTAACAAATGCTTATGAAAGTAGAAGCTGCAGCCACCGTTCACATTAGACAATTAAAGTGAGTAGCATGGGTTTTAAATTTCAAGTACTCATCATGATGAATTGCTTACACCACATGTCTTTTAATCAGCTAGGATAAGTTCTCTGTCTCTGTTCTATCATTGACTCACTTTTGCTATAATGGTCTATTATGCCTGAAGTTCAAAGTGGATATGTTTGCTAATGCTAAAGTTACTGTCTCTGCAAGTATGCTTTATCCTGTTGCTCAACCCAACATTGGTAAAACTATTGAATTGATAAATAGAATGTGTTTTATCTTCTGTATCTTGTTAACAAATGTCTCATGTTGTCCATATCCACAGTTGATACAACTCCGCATACACCCTTCCTTCCTTACCATGTCTTTTGCACTGAATTGAGCTTTCTCCCCTTTGCACAGTTGCTAGAGCTGAATTGGAGGAAGATGCTGCTGCAGCTGAGGTTGTTGAAGGGGCTGATCTAGGTATTGTGGGTGATGATACACAGGTTTCCAGTGATGGACCTTTAAGCTCTGCTCCTGGTGTAGAGACAGTAGTTGTCTTCCCCAAAAATGCTGGCAAAAGTGAGTATACTTTCAAGTAGCATCCATTATTTATCTTATAATTCACCATGGTCTCTGTATTATCACTTGCGATAAACTCTAAACTGGACTCCATGAATACCTGCAGCATGTGATGTTCCTTTAATTATATATAGTATATCTCATGATCACAGTAACCAATAATGCCTACCTTTTTTATTTTGTTGCAGTTGTACCAGCAGGTGAAGAAACTGAATTACTAGTTGGTCATCTTTATTCTCCTTATTGTTTGTCATCTTTTATTCTCCTTACTATTCAGGTAGGAAAGAAATTTATTCTCCTTATTGTTGTCATCTTTTATTCTTTCTGAAGTAACTGTGGCACTTTTTGATATATACATCATCTGACCAGTTTTTTTTGAATTAACTGTGGCACTTTTTTAAATGATATTAACAACTTTTTATCACCTGTTATATTTTTTTCTACAGAATTTCTTCAATGCATCAGTTCCTGTTTCTGTGCAAGCAACCTTCCCCTATAAATTCGTTGTGAGCAAGTTCTTGCAGGCTGTGTTAAATTTTCTTTACCTTTGAAAACATTTCATTTCACCGATATTCATGTGTCTTTTACCTTCAATGCATCAGTTTCTGTTACCATGAATATCTAATGTTTTGTGCCCTTGCAGCCTGGAGCCTATGATCTGGTTGGTTACATAGTGTATGAGATCGACCAGCACCCGTACCAGAATGTATTCTACAATGGCACTGTTGAGGTCGTTGAGGCTAGAGGCTTACTCAGTGTTGAGTCTGTGTTCCTCATCCCCTTGGAATTGCACTTCTTGGTCTCTTTGGATTGTGGGCATATGGCCAGGTTCAGCAGCTCTCGAAGGTAATCCTGTATTCTAAATTCTTAGTGTAATCTGTACCTTTTCTTCAGGAAATATAAGCTGTTCAGCATTCAATAAACCATAGTGAGGTGGTAATTCAGGTTGTTTCTTTGTGATTTACCTGAATCCCAGTACATTCAATAGTCAAAAGTTTACTTGAAGGGGGTAATGTTGAATATTACTCTAGAGGTGGACTACACACCCCTACAGACTGAAATCATACACTAATGCTGAAAGACGATTGGGCTCTAGAAAGAGTGATGGGCAAAAGAGTAATTTCAAGTCCAGTTGGAGCCAACTCCGTTAGAATCAACTGCGAAATTGACGGAAGTGGCACACAGGTAAAAGAAACTTCGGATCAGGGTACTGAGCAACTTTTTCAAATTTCAATGGCACGTGGGCATTTCGATCTTTTTTAATGGCACCTAGGTAAAAACCTCATAATCTAAACCTACAGATAAGATACATTAGCGTTGCAACGACTGAAAAAGATATAAATAGCACAACGAAGAACTACAATAAGAGCAAACGGATGTTGGCTCTATTTATCACTAGCACTAAATATTGGTATGCAGTAGAGGTTTTTACCTACGTGCCATTAAAAAAGATCGAAATGCCCTACGTGCCATTGAAATTTGAAAAAGTTGCTCAGTACCCTGATCCGAAGTTTCTTTACCTGTGTGCCACTTCCGTCAATTTCGCAGTTGATTCTAACGGAGTTGGCTCCCGACTGGACTTGAAATTACTCTTTTGCCCATCACTATTCTGGTCAACAGCCAGCCACTTGTTCCATTGTTCTCTGCTTCCCCCGTTCGTGCGCACGCACACGCGCAAACCCTAGGGAGCAACCAGGCGGAGCAAGCACGCGGGGGGCGCTCGCCGGCAAGGCCGTCGGGGCGCAAGCAGAGGGCAGGGGGTGGGACGGCCCGCGCCGGATTGGCGGCAGCGTGGGGGCGCTCGCCGGCCGGGGCGGCGGGAGGAAGCAGGGCGGCGTAGTTGGCAGAGTTTGGGCGAAAGTTCATTTTATGTGGATGCTGACTTCCTCAGTTGGGTGAATCTGTGCTCGCTGTTGCTAGCTAATCGTCTGAGGATTGCTGTATTGCAATTTTCGGAATTTCTCGATAAGGTTTCATTGCTGTCATGCAGGACTGTAATTTTTCAGTGGTAATTTTTTAAAATACAACATCAGTGCTTTAGTAATCACTACGACTCTAACAAATGCTTATGAAAGTAAGAAGCTGCAGCCACCGTTCACTTCACATTAGACAATTAAAGTGAGTAGCATGGGTTTAAATTTCAAGTACTCATCATGATGAATTGCTTGCACCACATGTCTTTAATCAGTAGAGGATAAGTTCTATGTCTTGTATATCATTTGACTCACTTTTGTATAATGGTCTTATATGCCTGAAGTTCAAAGTGGATATTGTTGCTAATGCTAAAAGTTACTGTCTGCAAGTATGCTTATCCTGTTGCTAACCAACATTGGATAATAAAACTATTGAATTGATAAATAGAATGTGTTTATCTTCTGTATCTTGTTTAAACAAATGTCTCATGTTGTCCATATCCACAGTTGATACACTCCGCATACACCCTTCCTTCCTTACCATGTCTTTTGCACTGAATTGAGCTTTCTCCCTTTGCACAGTTGCTAGAGCTGAATCGGGAGGAAGATGCTGTGCAGCTGAGGTTGTTGAAGGGGCTGATCTAGGTATTGTGGGTGATGATACACAGGTTTCCAGTGATGGACCTTTAAGCTCTATCCTGTTTGAGAGACAGTAGTTGTCTTCCCAAAAAATGCTGGCAAAAGTGAGTTACTTTCAAGTAGCATCCATTATTTATCTTATTAATCACCATGGTCTCTGTATTATCACTTGCGATAAACTAAACTGGACTCCATGAATACCGGCAGCATGTGATGTTCCTTTAATTATATTATATAGTATATCTCATGATCACAGTAACCAATAAGGCCTACCTTTTTTTTGTTCCAGTGTACCAGCAGGTGAAGAAACTGAATTACTAGTGGTATCTTTTTCTCCTATTGTTGTCATCTTTTATTCTCCTACTGTCGGTAGGAAAGAAATTTTCTCCTTATTGTTTGTCATTTTTATTTTTCTGAAGTAACTGTGGCACTTTTGATTAACATCATCTGACCAGTTTTTTTTGAATTAATGTGGCACTTTTTAAATGATATAACAACTTTTATCACCTGTTATATTTTTTCTACAGAATTTCTTCAATGCATCAGTTACTGTTTCGTGCAAGCAACCTTCCCCTATAAATTCGTTGTGAGCAAGTTCTGCAGGTGTGTTAATTTTCTTTTATTTGAACATTTCATTTCACGATATTCATGTGTCTTTACCTTCAATGCATCAGTTTCTGTACATGAATATCTAATGTTTGTGCCCTGCAGCCTGGAGCCTATGATCTGGTTGGTTACATAGTGTATGAGATCGACCAGCACCCGTACCAGAAGTATTCTACAAGGCACTGTTGAGGTCGTTGAGGCTGGAAGGCTTACTCAGTGTTGAGTCTTGTGTCCTCATCACCCTTGGAATTGCACTTCTTGGTCTCTTTGGATTGGGGCATATGGCAGGTTCGCAGCTCCGAAGGTAATCCTGTTATTCTAAATTTCTTTAGTGTATCTGTACTTTCTCAGGAAATATAAGCTGTCAGATTCAATAAACATAGTGAGGTGTAATTCAGGTTGTTTCTTGTGATTACCTGAATCCCAGTACATTCAATAGTCAAAAGTTTACTTGAAGGGGTAATGTTGATATTACCTAGAGGTGGACTACACACCCCTACAGACTGAATCATACACTAATGCTGAAAGACGATTGGGCTCTAGAAAGAGTGATGGGCAAAGAGTAATTTCAAGTCCAGTTGGAGCCAACTCCGTTAGAATCAACTGCGAAATTGACGGAAGTGGCACACAGGTAAAAGAAATCGGATCAGGGTATGAGCAACTTTTCAAATTTCAATGGCACGTAGGGCATTTCGATCTTTTTTAATGGCACCTAGGTAAAAACCTCATAATCTAACCTACAGATAAGAATACATTAGCGTTGCAACGACTGAAAAAGATATTAAATAGCACAACGAAGAACTACAATAAGAGCAAACGGATGTTGGCTCTATTTATCACTAGCACTAAATATTGGTATGCAGTAGAGGTTTTTACCTACGTGCCATTAAAAAAGATCGAAATGCCTACGTGCCATGGAAATTGAAAAAGTTGCTCAGTACCTGATCCGAAGTTTCTTTTACCTGTGTGCCACTTCCGTCAATTTCGCAGTTGATTCTAACGGAGTTGGCTCCCGACTGGACTTGAAATTACTCTTTTGCCATCTCTTTCTGTGTCAACAGCCAGCCACTTGTTCCATTCGTTCTCGCTTCCCCCGTTCGT